>NC_135437.1:2929770-3012270 GCF_051991255.1 Vanacampus margaritifer
TTCCCTTTACTTCCCATAAAATGGAATCAATATTCCTCTGATTCTCAACTATTCGAACCAAGGACCGGCCCGGCCCTCAAATAATAATAATAATAATAATACATTTTTATTTGTAACACACTTTACATTTATAAAATGAATTTCAAAGTGTACAGCACAGGCAACAATAAAAGCACAAAGTAAAAAAACATTCAATAAAAATCTGAGTTAAAAAAAAAAGAAGAAGTCAAAACTCAAAATAGAAATCAATCAAGAAAAGTGTTTTTAAAAAGGAATGTTACGAGTCCTTTTTTCAAAAGCTTCCACCTTCTGTGGAACTCTGAGGTGATCTGGGAGAGCATTCCACAGACAAGAAGCAGCAGACTCGAAAGCCCCGTCGCCCGAAAAAAACAACAATGAAAATCCGTGTATAGTTATAATTGACCCCCATTAAAATGCATTTGGGAAAAAATAAAATTAAAATTTTAAACTCCAAAAAGTCTTCAAAAAATGCTGATAAACATTCAATAGCCTTTTCCAAGAAATGGGGGGAAATTCTTGTTGATATAGTCCCCAAAAAACAACAACAAAACATTTGGTGTCTTAACCTACCGAACGCCTTCGTTGAGAACGTAAAGTTCATTGTCACCCAAACCTTTCTTCTGGAAAACTGCAATCACAGCATTGTGGATGCTGCAAACACACACAAACTAAACTTTAAACGACATTCTAGTCTACAATCACAGCTATATGTTGCGAGTTGGGAAGTTGCAAGTTTCTGTTTTGATTTGGCTACTCTGGCAATCTAAAAACATAAATGTTTGGTTGATTTTCGACTCCTGTCTAAATTACTTGTAAGTGGGAATGTGATGGATTGTGAGTCTTGTGATTGACTGCTGGCCAGTCCAAGGTGCACCCTACCAAGGTCAAGGACGTGTGGTCAGGATAGGCAGGATTGCAGACCCTCCATTGAATGTGAAAAGTTTATTACAGTGGTACTTCGGAGTTTGAACACAATTTGTTCAAAGTCCGAAAAGTGTTCAAAGTCCGACTTGTTCAACCTCCGGAACATTTTTTCCCCATAGGAAATAATGTAAATGCAATTAATCCGTTCCCAAGCTCCAAAAATAGAAATTTCATATTTTCATTACTATTAATGTAAAAAACATGTACACCCTGTACAGTATTTAAACAATAAAAAATACTTGACCTTTTTTGTTGTGGTGTGATGGCCTCACTGGATGAAAAATGCTATGTTAATGAATACATGCTTTAGTTTGGTGGTGAGTTAGTGAATTTTACATTGGGCATACTGTATTGTTAGACGACCAAGTCACTAACGTCACTGTACGTTTTTCTTTTTTTGCCACCAGACTGTTGTCTTTCTTTGGGCCCATGTTGAAGAAAAATGTCATGGAAAAATCAAAATGAGCGAATGTACGGACCACCTCCGGGAGTATTCACCCGCTCTGACTAGAAAATGAGCAGCGCTTCGTCTCCACTACCGCAACGTGAGCATTCGGCATCGCTCGACTTCACTCGGCTAACCAATCAAGGTACGTTCGGCTTTGCTTGGTTTGCTTGGATGTTCTAACACCGAGAATGAGTTCAAACTCCGAGGCACTTTTGACTCAGATTTTTTGGTCGGAGTCCGATTTGTACAAGTTCCGAGACGTTCTAACTCCGAGGAGCCTATCCCAGCTGGCTTCGGGCAGAAGGGCTCGGTATCAGATTTCCAAAATAGATTTGATTCGATTCAGAAGGCCCCGATTCGATTAGATTTACAATTCACATTGGTTTTCGATTCAGTTAAGGATTTAAGGCAGTACCAATTTTACATTTATATAGAAGACATTCTCAGAAGTATAATTGCTGCAAATTGAAACTTCTTACTCTTAATTGGCGCAATAGTATGATTTTTTTGGGGAGAATATTTACATTTAGAATTGAATCCAATCCAGTTACATCAATCATGTATGTTTTATTGAACAAGACCTGGTCAAAACAATACATTTGACCCAAAAATGAGTTGAACCCCAACCGAACGTACCTGTTCCAGGTGGCGTTGGCTCCAGCCCTCTTCTGCTTCTCACCTCTATCCTCCGGTGAACCCTTGTCGCTCTTGGCCAGCTCGCTGAGGCTGGGCGAGCTCATCAGCTTGAGCCGGTGGAGAGTCCTCATAGGAGTCAGAGAGGAGGGGTTACACCAGCAATCAAAACACACTGAGCAATGTGTACAGTAAAAAAAAAGGAAGGTTGAGAGAGAGCGACACAGAGGAAATGGAAGACGGGAAGCCAGAACGAGGACGACGCAAAAGAAAGGGCAAAAGTAGGACAAAGTGATGCGAGATGAGAAAGTAGGATAGGCTCTGCCCCGAGGTCCCGAGAGAGGAGGAGAGAACAGAGGTACCGATGGGATTCCCAAACAATACCGCCATTGATGCCAACAAATATTTATGCAGCAAACAGATGTCAGTGGAAGCGCGGGGTTAGCAGCAGCTGAGCGCCTGTCACTGTAAAGCTGAGAGGAGGAAGAAGAGGAGGAGGAGTGTTTGCATGGCTTAGTGGTAAAAAACAAGAGCAAGAGGAAGTGGGGTTATAATACAGGACAATAAAGGAGCTCTTCCTGTCACGCAGGAGGACAGGAGTACAAGGTAGCACAACACGCACGTTTAAAGGAGTACAGCAAAATTCCGCTAACAGCGCGGTAGGATATGTTCCACAATTGGTGACAATCTGCTACATAGAGAGACCATAGAAAATTTTTGGAAAATGGTTTTACCAGACCTACATGCTTTAAACATGTTTGACAGTGGCTGGAAACAACTTATCAAGCTGTTGTACGGAACTTGCCTGGCCTGTTAGAAGGCTGCCTTGTACTGACACTTGCTATCAACTGAAAATTACATCACAGTGCCTAACGATTATCACGGGCCATCTGTTTGCTGGGTTTGCTCATGTGATGTCTGCCAGCTGTGACCTTGGGCACTGTGATGTCATTGTCAGCCCACAGCAAGTGGTTAAGCGGCAAAACCCACTCATTTTTATCCATCTCAGGGGGCAGCCATTTTGCAACTTGCTGTCCACCAAAAATCCCACTTGCTCAGGACTCAGGTTATGACCAATCATGGCTCACCTGTTTTATAAAGCTGAGCCATGATTGGTTGTTAGCTACGTCCTGAGCAACTGTGATGTCATTTTCAGTCAACATCATGTAACAAAATGGCCGCCTCCTGAGATGAATAAAAACAGGTGGATTTTGCCGTGTTTAGACTAACAGGGGCGCATACATATTTAACATATGTAAACAGACATTGCACCATTTTCCGTAGGATAGTGGTTATCATCATATTCGCCAAATGTGAAAAGTTCCCTGTGTGACACAAAGTGCAAACAACTAATTTTCTTTCCTGTCTTGTTTGAAATACAGCAGCAGGGTGGAGTTTGTTTACCTCACACGCTCAAAGTCTCCTGTTAGATAGAATGACCTACTTTGTTAACAAGTAAATATTTGAACCTTTATTAATTGCACTTAAATCGGCTAGTTTTAGTGAAAGAAAGACAGTTTGGAAAATAACCTGTGTTTATATGCAGATGATTTCTTAGTGTTTATTTCAGATCCAGTAACTACGATTCCCAAGACAGTTGACTTGCTAAACACTTTTGGAACTTTTTCGGGTTGTTAATTTAACTTTTCAAAGAGTAAGTATATGTTTCCCGTAAATTACCTACACTTTCAGAAAAAAGGGTTTTGAAAAAAAAAAAATCTTTTGTTTGAGTACTTATGTACTTTTTGGCCACTTTGGTCAGTTCCCAGAGTGCATTGCATCATGCAATACTTTCCATCCCAAGGCTGTTTTTTTCCCCCATCAGAGCAAAAAACAATTCAAGAAATGATGTGGCAACTGTACAAAAAAGTAGAATAAATAGATACAAATAAAAGTAGCAAACAGAATTCAGCTCAATGTAATGGCATAAAAGTAATGTTTCTTCTTGACATATAAACTCAAGAAAAATAAAGAATTACAGTACATCAAAACGACTCTGGCAAGTGCAATTTATCCCAAAAGTCACTTGAGTAAATATAACATGTTGCTGCCCACCTCTGGTGACAACCTAGTACAGTGTTGAAGTTTATCTGGTCGGCCTAAAATGTATCCCTTGCTAAAACTGCAGGTTCACTGCACTGTAGGTCTAACGCAAATCTTCCCTAAAAAGGGTCAAAGATGGTTTCAACTAGATGGGCACAAGGGCTGGATTTAGCGGAACGCGAATAAGTAGATTACCCCGAATGCTCGGCTTTAGTAACCATTAATCTTGACGAGTGAGTGATGCTTACCTCCTGATTGGATGCTCATTGCCCCCGTCCAAGTCCGGGCTTGGGGGAGGCGCCGAGAAGGTGCTGAAGTTGAGGGAGAGGGGCCGCGGGGAAGAGCGGGAGGCGTGCCTCCGCCTGAGTCCATCCAGCATCTCCATACGGACAAGCACAAAGGACGTTAAAATATGAGGGCAGGAATACTTAAAAGAAAATACACCACAATGAAAAATCTGTTACTAGCACAACTTATTGTTAACCTGATTATTGATCATTAACTTTGCTGTTGCTCGGTTTAATAGCACAGATGTGCTCTTTTTAATGGTTGACCTGGCCTCTTAGGAAAAATAACTGTCTTCAAAGAAAATTTTTGAACTAACATTTCCCATCATTACCTCCACCAAG
Organism: Vanacampus margaritifer; assembly: GCF_051991255.1. NCBI lineage: Eukaryota > Metazoa > Chordata > Actinopteri > Syngnathiformes > Syngnathidae > Vanacampus > Vanacampus margaritifer. Next base: position 2,934,469 of record NC_135437.1, read on the forward strand.
GTTGTTATGTTTAGACAGTGGAAACTCTAAAGTCAAAGACAAATGTTCCAAGAGGCTGGTCAAAGGTCACTTTGAATAAAGTGTGTCCAGAAAGTATTTACAGTGCTTCACTGTTTTTTCTTCAAATTTAGTTAAAAAGGAAGTCAACCCCAAAATGTTCTTTACAATATGTTCAATGCAGCCCCACAAGTCTAAACATGTTTGTACAGTATTCTATGTGTTTGTGGAGTATGAGTTCAGCAGCAAAATCCACCTGCTTTTATCAGACTCGGCGGCGGCCATTTTGCCACTTTCCTGTTGATTGAAAAGGACATCACAGTTGCTCAGGGTTCAGGTAACAAGGGTCAGCTTCAGAAAATAGGTGAGCCGTGATTTGATGTTGGATAAAAACAGGTGGATTTGGCTGTTTACTGTACACCATATTCTACAAACGGACTATTAATCTGAATACGCGTTTAAAGTAGTGGGGGCAAATACAACAAACATATTATTGTAAAGACACGTTTTGGGCTGACTCCAAATTTCATAATATGATTTTTGATACCATTTTTAAACAGAAAAATTTTGATTTTTTTTGTACGTGTCAGAAATCTGGATCTGACCCGTGAGCCTCGAATTGGACAACGGTGTTTTGAAAGGTGTTACCGTACATGTGCAGTCTTGAGCTACAGTATTGTGTGTTCTTTACACACCAACTGGGAGAGTTTTGCAATATTTGCTCAACTTGCGCTGCCACATAACCACACGCGCACACAAGCACATTAGCCAAGAGTAAAAGCATGTATGTACATGAGCAGTGTGAGAAGGAGAGTGAGCCATGATTCCATATCCTTGATACCCTTGATGTCCATCTTTAGATACGTTGACTAGTATGCTCTGTCCTCACGAGTATGACACTAGTAAACACTACTAGTAGCATTTCATTTCCTCTAATAGTGCCACTTTTGGCCTACTAATATGCAACCAATCAAACAATATGCACTTTGTAATCAATTAAATTAACTACTATGCGTCACTAACAACCCTATTACAAGCAGGCCCAACTAATAAGATTTTCCATTATAGTTAGTTTTCATTTCACTTTGACTTGTTTATTTCTATTTCTTGCGTATTGATTAATGTGAAGGGCCATCAGTTTGATACACACTTCTGAAATGATTAATTTGCTTTAATGACCTTTATTATATGTTGTTATTAATAATACAGTATTTATTTATGTGAAGAGACCGATCATGTCAATGATTGATCACAATTATAAGAAAACAGATGAATATCAACACTTTATTTATATAAAACTAAAAAAAAAAGATAATTTCTACAACATTCCTATAAAATAACAATTTCCCATCACTGGTGAGACATTGTTTCGGGATACTCATTTAGGCCTTGGTTGGCTACCAACATGTTGGTGGTAGTAATAATTAAATTACATTCACTACATTTTTGTTTTGTTTGGGATATGTGTCATCAAGGAAATACCACTTAACAACATAGTACATGGACTTTCAGTGAAATATCCTTGATATAAAAGGCAATATTGAAAGCCGCCTGAGCGTTCATTTGTTAATAAGGAAAGCTACTAGTTTGGGACACTGCCTAGTAGTTGGGCATAAATTAGTAGTGTGGATCAGCGGTAGAATGGTCGTCTTGCAACCCAAATGTTGTGGGTTTGATCGCAGGCCAGTGTGACCATGACGAAGTATCCTTAAGCAAGATACTGAACCCCAGCTGCTCCTGATGCTGCGTCATCAATCAGTGAATGAGTAGTCGAAATGTAAAGCGCTTTGAGAGCCTTGTAAGTTGGAAAAATGTTATATAAATGAAGTACCATTTACTAGAGCGCACAGCAGTTAGCTATTAAAGTTAAATCGTATATTAGTAGGCTAACAAGATACTTGTAGTGGGTAAAAACATTACAAGCGAGACACAGTCGTTCTACTAGTGCTCTGAATTGCCTTACTAGTCAGGACAAAGATAGTACATGGGATCTATGCTGGATATGGAACAAATGCTCAAACGACTTCCATTGTTGGGTGACATGTCATGACGCTACTGTTATTTGTGTCTCACCATAGAAACGCGCCACCCATCAAAAGGGTGAACAACAGTCTGGGCGGCAAGTCCCTTTTTTACGACAAAAAGAACAACGTATTATATTCATGCCTATCCACACTTAACACAACATGGGTGTGTTTGTTTTCATGTCTTGAGTCAAAGGTGAGGTTGGAGGCCACCAAAGACAAAGCCAATCATGGGAGGGGGGCTTTCCACCCTCCTCTTTCCTTTCTCCTCTTTGTCTATTTACGATAACATTTTTCCGACCACCACACAGCATTGCTTTCCCGGCCTAGCGCAAGCAGACTGCGACCGGGCCTGTTGTGATTATTCCATACAAAATGGCCAATCAATCTAGGCGCACGCATGCAACAATCCACGTTGATCCAAGAAAGGAGTGTCCGAAGGTGTTCCCCACACACAAACACATTGTAGTCCACAAAAAAATGCATCACAGCGTGGAGTTTGTGGACCTAAAGTTGCCACGCTCACCGTTCCGTGTCCTGTTGCCTGGTTCCAGCCGAGATGACGAGTGCATATAGCTCCGATATCAGGTCGGTTCCGTTCGGGCTCATCGGTGGCTCAGCGTAGCTCGATCCACGGATAGAGCTCCCAGTCGGGAACCGGGCAGTCAATGAGTCCGGTGTTTGGTCCGTTGGAGGTGGTAGTGGTTTACTGTTAGCTGCACACTGCACAGTGCAGACCGCGGAGGACTCATTCATGAAGCATGCGCCTCCGCTCGCTCCCGTGCGCGCGGCCCCGCTTTGTTTTGACGAGAAGCACCCGATCCAGCAGCTGCACTCTCACATGCACGCGCGGTAGTGTCTATTTACGCAAGGTGTCATGTTGGAAGACGAGTAGTGCTGTTTACGAGACGTCCCTGAACGCCACAAACAACCCAGTGACAACAGAGGGAACGGTTGCGCGCGTGCACACACACACACACGCACACAATCACATCTGACGTTTTTATTTCTGAAAAAGCCCTGTTATTTTTTTTTTTTAATTATCATTTTAATTGCATTGAATGCCACAAGCGCTCGGGCATTTGTGGCCAAGTGTGCACCCAAATATCGCCACACATGTTTGGGCGTTGTGTGACATGTAATCTGCTCTTATTGGATCAGAGGCACACATTAACATACTTTAAAGCTCAACAACAAAGCGGAGTTGTTGCTTTTAGAGCAGCCTATTTTCTATTCGTACCAGTGTTCTAGAGAACACGCGTGGGAAGATAAAGATGTGTGGAGTCTGTGGACATTATCAGATGGTCATAAGATCAGTTTAACAACCATTCACAATTACAGATGCACACAATAACCGTTGCATGTATGAACTGTTCATACATATATTCATTATGAACATATAGTGTTCATTAATAAGCCCACTAATAGAATGTATTAGCAGTGTGCAGGGCTGGAATGCAGTGAGAATGGCAAGGGGAAAAATAACAAAAACGAAGAATATTTGGAGAATTTAACGAACAAGTCATTGACGTTTGCGTGTTCTGGATGTCTTACCATCAGGGTATTTATTATTTTATTTTTATTTTTTTAAAAGTAGTTTGTGTGCCCCTTTTCGGAAAGGGGCCTCTTCGTGCTCTTCGTGCTCTTCGTGTCATATGTCGGCTCAAAGTGTGGCCGTCGACTACTACCGCTTTGACCGTTGTCTTTGTATTTGTCTTCTCGACCATTCCCAACTGGATCCATTCACCGTCCTACCACATGAGGCAGTAATGAAGTATTCAAAGCGTGTGAAGACGAAGCCACGACAAGCGGAAGAAGACGGCGCACCCATTGAATTTTGAAATGTTTTTCCTGTAGCTTCACTCGTGTAGTTATCTTACTTTCTTTTTTTCCCGCAATTTCAAAATGTCCAACATCTCCGAAGAGAGAAAGTCGTCTCCCAAGCGCTTTGGTCAGGTAAGAATAACGTTATGAAGCAACTTTGAATATAATCTTTTCAAAACGGCCATGTATCCAAACGAGCTTGTGCACAACGGAAAGACATGTAGCAAATCCTAATGTATTTGTATTCTGTCCCACCCACCTCAGTGTGCTTACACAGCCGAGGAGCAGCAGGCTGTGCACAATGCACTGCGCCAAAAGCTGGGGCCAGAATTTATCAGTACCAGACTGGCTGGAGGAGGACAGAAGGCAAGTTTTCGTGCTGTAAAATAACTTTCAAATGAGACTTGTGCATTTTCTTTCCCACAATTTGAAACCCAAGTGTCTTAATAACATCTGTCACATGCTTTCATTAAAATACCCCCAAGGATAGAGAATTATAGGACACGTTGACTGATTAAAAGGATTGATTGCATTTTCACTTGTGAAGGCATCACTTCATACACTACACTACACTATGCTTATATGTACGTGACACATGGACACACAGCAAAACATAAAACACTCTTGACCCCCACCACATTGACATCTTCACTTAAGTACCATGTACCACTCAGAAGCTAACACTGTTAGCTAGTGCTAGTCTGCTGATCCAACAACACTCAATGCAGCTCTGCTTATCTTTTACATGATAAGGATCCACTCATCCACTCTTCTGTGTCTAAACTTAAAAAGAGTGCCCTTAACTGAGTGCTCGTAGAGATCAAATTGTATTTTCACTTGTGGAGGCAGTATTTCATGATCCAGCTTCCAAATGACACTTATTAATGAATGTACGTAGCTGTGTGGTGCATCACATAACCAAACACAAATATACCCACCACCCCAATGTTGGTAGCTTAGCCGAACATTTAGGACAGATTGTTGGATATTGTAGATAGATAGATGGATGGCTACGTTATTCATCCCAGGAGGAAATTAAATTGTTACACGTATAAACTGAAATTTTCAGAGACCCAACTTCTTGTATACAAAGCACAAAATGGCAAATTTCCCCATTTGATTGTTGCAGGTGTGCTACATTGAGGGCCACCGTGTGATCAGCCTGGCCAATGAGATGTTTGGATATAACGGGTGGTCGCACTCCATCTCACAGCAGAACGTTGGTACTGTATGCCTCAGTGTCTGTCTTTCTCGTCTGTCACCATCGTAATGTGTTTACATGACAACCACCACCCTATGCTCTGTATCTCAGCCTCGTGTTTGCCTTTATAGACTTTGTGGACCTGGTTAACGGGAGGTTTTACGTCGGCGTCAGCGCTTTCGTCAAAGTGCAGCTGAAGGTGGGCTGTGTTGGGAATCACTCCCTATTCATGATATGGTGCCCTATATAGGGAGTAGTACTGTTTGAATGTGTAGTGAATATAGGTTATCCCCTTGCCTATATAATGCCCTTCATGTATCTCACAATATCACAGTATCCCATGATGCATTGTGTAGCAGCAAAAATGTTTTCGTTGTAATTAGAGCAATAGGGATTCCCATAAAATGCTACTGTGTGGTTTAGTAGTACCTTCACCTGCAAGTTGAAATCGTTCCGTGATCATGCATTAAAGCTCAAATTACTTGTATCCCAACTCAACTGTAAATGTTTTAAACAAGAAAAATAGCACCATGCAGTATTGGCCCGAAAAATATACATACCGTTGTCACCTAATAAAATTTATTGACAATTTATTTTCACTTCACTTCTAAATCTTCCAAACCGATGTCTGCATTTTTCCTTGCTTTCAGATGCTTCTCCGTCTTTTAATAGACAGAGGTCTGCAACTTACAAATCATTTTAGATCCCCCAGCTGACTTTCCTCTTTCAGTATACTGAAATCAATATTTGCGCTATGAGACGTGATTATATTTTTTCCAATGTTGAATTTTGTTTATAGAGCTCTTTAAAAGCATCCATTAGCTGCAGCATGAGAGATAAGATGGAGTGAGAGCATTTAAAGATTTCAAAACCAATACCATCTTGAAATGAACTGCAAGTGTGCAGATTAGCCAGAGCTGGAGTCATGTGCTCCCTCTTATATGTTGCAGTTAAAAAGTGAGCAGCAACTGGAAACCTGTTACAAACACAGTTCCAAAACTCTTTTTCATTTGACTATATAGTCTACTGTATAAAAATCCTAGATAGTTATTGGGGACACGGCAAAGTGTCATTGATCCTGTGACAGTCCTCCTAAATAAATATCTTGTTTGTGCCAGGATGGAGCTTTCCATGAGGACGTGGGCTACGGCGTGAGCGAGGGGCTGAAGTCGAAGGCTTTGTCTCTGGAGAAAGCAAGAAAGGAGGCTGTCACTGATGGCGTGAAGAGAGCGCTCAAGTACTGGAAGATTACCATTCTCCAGTCATCATAGTTGTTGTCCTTTTTGTCTTCAACCGCTTTTTTTATTTTTTTTTAGGTGCTTTGGGAACGCTCTTGGAAACTGCATTCTAGACAAAGCATACCTTCAGGCTATTAACAAGATCCCCAAGCAGGTGCAGAGACATTCACAACCGTTCATGTTTTCCCCAAATCACTATATGGGGATTTTTATTAGGGGTGGCAAAATGAGTGCGTTCATTTTCAGTTTATTTAAAGTTCCATTAATGCCACTAATTGTTTTAACGCAAGATTAATGACCGCCCCTTACTTGGAAAGCCTGTACTGGGGGAAATACTCGTTGCATGACTTGTGCATGTCAAAGTTTAGCAGTAATACATTTCATAATAATGCATATATTTGTGGAGAAAGGGGTCAAGTTGTATTTTAAAATTTAAAAAATGTGCTGTTAATTTATGTTGAAGATTCTAATATAGATCTTAATATGAAAAAAAAGAATGCACTGAGCTGTCACCAATCTCTTAGAAATGCAATTATGCCATATAGTGGCAGAAAAATGACCAACACAAATCAACATCACACTCGTTTTTTACAGTACTTTACAGTAATTCTTTTTAAAATTTTAACTAAATTTTATGAATTATTATGACAAAAAGATGCAGCCTTATTTCTATTAGTTTAACACCCCCCCCCCCCCCACACACACACACTTTTATGTTAACAAGAGTATGGAAACTTAGAAACTTTTTTACATTTTATTGTACATTTAGAACATATATAAAATTTGAGATTAATTGTGAGTTAACTATTAAAGTCATGCGATTAATTCCGATTACAATTTTAATCGCCTGACACCAATTTTCTATATATGGTGGTGAATTGCATACAGTAGAGGTAGTTCAATAGAATCTAGTGAGCAGGGAATGGTTAAGAATGCTGTTCCCCACACCATGTTAATATTTGGGTGGGCCAAGTTTTCAAGAAAATTTTATAATAATATATATATATATATATATATATTTTTTTAAGTGTCGCGACCAGATATACTGCATGTAAAATTAGTTTGCCATCACTCACTTGTGGATCATGAGGTAAGTGGAAGACGCAAGTAACGGGACTGAGACTACTGAGTCCACCCAAGTAGATTTTAAATCTGTGAGAAACACTGCGTTACCTTTGCTCTCTGACTTTTCCTAACATTCCCTATTATATTCCTGTACATGTTTTCAGAGTCATAGCATGAGTCATAGCACTTCAATTAGTGACAACATTTCCTTGAAAGAAGCCATTTCCATCCACTTAGCCACTGCCTGCTCTGGACCCCGCCCAAACCAAGCGCTCGGAAAGCGAGCCCTCCGTGGAGAAGGCTCGTTTTTGTAGCCTTGTGCAAGAGGCTAAACTGGAGCCCACCGTCGCACCGCCAGAGCCCCGAGTCGCCAACCTAAAAGAGACCTCCAAAAGTCACACCCCTGACGCTCACGACGTTCAAAGCGAGGGCGAAGTCTCAAGGTAAACACCCTCACAAGTCCATTGAAAGGCAGTCGAAACAGCAAGATGGAGGGGGGGCGGTAGGTGTTGAAGCATTTAAGACATTTAAAATCACAGTACAGACATCCAATATTGGAATTCAGGTTGCTAATGTGCTTGTGATGGCCCACCACCCACTGCTTGTCGTCCCAGACAGGTGTCGGCGGACTCGGCATTGTCGTCCGAGTCGCACACGGACCCCAAGCAGCTGCGCAAGCAGCGGCAGCAGCAGCTGCAGCAGAAGTTTCGCAGGGAGATGGAGGCCAAGCAACTGCAGCAGAAGCAGGAGGTGGAGAATGTGGAGCTCCTCTTTGGAGAGGGAGGTGATGGACTCAGCTGCTTTTCTTCGTGGTATCGCGATAGCTCCATTGTTTTTCTTCACTTTGCTCGTGCCGTGGCATAGCTGAAGTTTCTTTGAAACTCAAATTTTGCTTTTGAGGGCTAAAATTGGAAATGCTATAAGATGCCACAAGATGGCGCCAAAGCCAATCCTAATTGGCAGATAGCAATTGGTGTCAATGAAGTACATTACGTTGAAGTGATATATCTTCAATCACGGGCAGTTGTAATTACTCTCTCTATGTCCCCGTTTACTGTAAAACAGTTTCACCTGAGACCCTTTCTCATCTATTGTCCATTTAGGGTTATTGTGGTCTGGTGCATATAAAGTACATCTTCTCAATACATTCTGGTAGAAAATTTAATTATTTCAGTAGTTCAATTCAAAAAGTGAAAGTTAAGTAGATTTGTTACACACAAGGGGGATACTATTTCATGGCTTTATTCATTAACATTTGAAAATGATTATATTTTATAGCTGATGGAAATCCACAAGTTACAATATTACATAAACAATCAATAAAGTGATTTTATTAAGAAATTTAGTAGAATTTTCAATGCAGTGAAGTAAATTTATGTCTCCACCTCCTTCAGGTTGTAGTCCTTTTTTAATTAAAAAAAAATTTAAATCCGCCAAACACACCGGACTCGTTACCTCAAATAGCTCCACTTGGGAATCCGATTCATCTTTCTTTACCACGCATGTTGAAAACATGCAAGGAATTTGTCTCCAGTAGTTGGAACTTGGAGCCACTCTAGTGCTACAGTGAACAAGCTATACATTTAGGACATTTTCAGTGAAAAGGAAAAACAGTTTTTCGTTATTTGTGTGATATCTAAATTAAATAAATGAGTTTGATATGCATTCAAAGGTATTAAAAAATAAATCCTGTGGCAAATTTTCATGATTTTTTGCAAATGTGCCCTTTTTTTACATTTAAAACAATTTAAAGAAAAAAATGTTTGTTTCTTTTTTAAAGCTGCCCTGCGGAGTAATTTGCCCAAAAATATCTTGACAATAGCCTTTTTATTTGAGCATTTATGGCTAAAACACCTTTTAATTAGAAGATCAACACATAAGCTGTTCACAATGGGTACTGCTGCAAGCCTCGCCATTAGTTTTCAGACTGGATTCGGGTTTGAATTTCCCACCGTCTGTGCAAATATGACGTCATGTGTGCAGTTTCATTTTTCAGCCACACGTGAAAGTAGAGAGTCGAAATTCAATTATCATTAGCATTCAGCAGCTTTAAGTAAAAAAAAAAAAAAAACTAAAAAAACTGGAATGTTCTGTTTTAAGCTTATATCTTTTTCTCATAATCTTTTGATGCAGGCCTTGTTAAATTTTATTTTAAAGTACATGCAGTGGGCCGCCGCCTTTGGACACCCCTGATTTAGATTCACACTGGCTAACTGTGAGCCTCTATGAGAGTCTATTACAATGCCGTTTTCCTGCTGAGGTCGGTTTTCATTCAGTCACGTCCGCAGATGATCCCGAACTGTGGAATTTCTCCCTGAATGGGATGGAGGAGCCGCACCGCCTGAGCACACCCAACAGTCACAAGATGCAGATGCGCAGCAAAACTCCGCAAAGAAGCGCCGCCAGAGTGCCCAAGCAGCAGCAGTTGCACGGCAGAGGACACGTGGGTACGCATCAGGACGGACTTCCCCATCAAGCCAGAGCAGGTTAGACCAGGGACCAAGTTTGCTGCGGGGGTCACGTAAAGCTCCGTCTGTGCTTTAATCCAGCCCACCGAGTACTTTCATGGCCGCAAGTCCTGTAATTGTTAAATTAATTATGCCCCCTAAATTTAAAACAAATTCTACAGATGAGAGAATTATAATTAGTGAATATATTGTAAATGAACAATTTTGCATGCTGTTTAAAAGATTAATGAATGAATGAATGAATGAATTGCTCAGTTTATAATGAATAATTAAATACACATGGACCAAATAAGTGTAAACAATTTTAGATTTACATTTTGTCTTACAATTTGTTATAGATGAAATGAAAGTCATTGTGAAATAGACAAGTTTAAGTATATATAAATGGGAAACATTTTTATGGTAAATTAACTGTATGAATGTATAATAAAAATTGTACATATATTACTACATTAAAACATTTATCTGTCCATCTTCCAGTACACACCTCAAGTCCGTACCGAGTACGGCAGTTCATGAAGAAACGCAGACTGGATACATGACGTTGACATCCTTTATTTAATTTTTTTGAACATTTCTTCTGAGTTGAGGCTGAGTTCAACACAACATTGCTGCTGCATGTCAAAAGTTTTTTGATGAATAAAATGACTTTCATAATGTCTCTGAATTCATTGGTGATGACTGATGAGCAGTAGGGGTGGGAATCTTTGAATGTCACAACTTTTATTGGTATAACTTGATCGTGACTTTTTCCTTCTACTCTCTAATGTGGCTACAACTTAACAGTATCAGACCGAACATGAACAGCCCTCCCAATAAAGGCACACACAAACTAAGGGAAGACAGTATAAAATAATTTAAATAAAATCGATTCTGAATTGTACTAAATGAGAATTGTGATTCTTATGAGAATCTATTTTTTTGCCACACAACCTAATGAGCAGTGTTGTGTGCACCAAGCAAGCAGGTGCTCGTCAAAAAATGAGATTGTCCTCAAAAAGTTGAATAATTTCCATAATTCCATTCAAAAAGTCAAACTTTCATAGGGCCCACAACTTTTGATTTCAAGTATTTTATACCAACGCGTAATTCAAGTCATGACTTGACTTGACCATGGTCCATCCACATGTAATGTTCCAAATACAAAAATACGCAAAATCAACAATATGGGCAATGTACTTGATTTTTATTTATTTATTTGTTTTTACATTTTGTACAATGTGGAAAATACACACAAAAACCATGACACCGACTCACAAGAAATCAATACAGAAAGAATAGAATTGTCAGTAGCCTTGTGTCTTTTTTGTTTTTTTGGAAGTCCTTCATGGATCTTTTAAGCTTGTGCTGTACAGTGGCTGTCAGATTGAACACCAGTGAAGCTGGCATGCAGAAACACATTTTAGTTATATATGCCGCTATTGAACTTGAGCCTGTGACATTAACAATGCAAACCGGGGGGGGGGGGGGGGGACAATGTCGTGATGACCCGAAAAGGCAAACAATCCTCAATAGTACTCCCATATCAAAAAACAGCTAAATCAGTAACCCTCGTCGGTATGCAAATGACTCCATGAACCCTCCATCCCTATAAAACTTTGCATATTCTGCATTGCAGGAACTTATTTTTTTCTCTAGAGAAGATTTAACTAGTCGTCCAAACTACGAGCAGGCCGCTGGAGCGCCTCTGTGAAATGGTTTAACGAGAAATACACACACACACACACACAAAAAAAGCTAACCGAATGCATAGAATGAGAACTAGAAGCAGTGAATAACCCGGAGAACATTTCCAACCTCTACATTGTTCGCGGTGCGTTCACATTGCGTACGGGGACTGAGATGGGACATGTGGGGAAAGAGCAGTTTGACATATTCCATATCCTTCACATCCAAGTTAAGGTCCATGTATAAGCACACGTTAGGGTCACTGTTGACTGACTAAACATTTTTCTATATCGGACCTTGACTACTGTATGAAATTTCTGCACGCTAGTGACACCTACAAGTGAAAACAAAGAGTGTACTGGTAAATGTCCTTAAGCTGGATATCAAAGAAATGGAATAAACGTTCCACCGGCTTGTCATAGAACTTATCAAAAGTGAGGATGCAAGGCACTAAAATGTTCCTCACGTTTGCGGGGGTAGAGTGCGTGTGCGTTCTCTATTTAAAATAAAAACAAACAAAAAAAGGAGTAGATAGCCGCACATTGAACTACAGTATGTACAATAAAATAGAAAGCAAGAACGTAGGAAGGGTGGTGGTCGTTTGGGCAGGGATGTCATAGATAGAAGAGCTTCATATACAGCAGGATGAAGAGTACATCGAGATAACAAACCCTGCAATTGCACTTTTATATTCCTTTAACTACATGTTGTTTAACAACCTTTAATAGTAATTACAGTGAGACAACATCAAAATCTGATGGCTGAATACAGGTCCATAAAGAACATTTGTTTATTAAATAGATAATAATAATAATAATAATAAAGACCACAGAAAAGGAGGGAACCCCACTAATGAAGCGGCAAATCATTTTATGGGCTGTCTGAAAACTAACAAAAGAAAACTATTCGGCTTGCATGCGAGTTATGTGGCTTTGTGTGGAACCAAGGTGGGATTCGTTCAATTCAAGTGTAAACCAACAACAACAAAAACAAAACACCCCCCGAGCCAGATTGTGATCTATAGCAGCATCACCTTCACTTCGCGGTGCTCAACACCTGGATGCCTTTTTTTTGTTTTTGTTTTTTTTTAAATTATTATACGACTCGGAATTTGAATGTGTGTAGAAAACGCGAAATCACAAATGACAGCAGACATAAATATGCTGAATATCTTATGTACAAAAATGTATTCAGGGAATAAGGCCACAGTTACAAAAGGGGCAGTTACATCTTTTCTTATTTCAATTATTGCATTGACGTCACTTTCTAAGCCTTCATTATACTCCTGCTCAACTTACTGACTCTTTCTACTTTCTCTCATTATTTCCCTCTCACAGTCACAACTTCACCTCCCGCCTCACAAACAGGTTTATATTTACTCCGCGTACACGTCCCACTTTTGGCATGGAATGACAACAACGCTAGTAAGTACATTAGTGACAAAAAGTTCTGACGCTGGGCTTTTGGGTGCAAATTCGGGGTGACTTCAAATGCACGAGAACCGTCACAGGTTGACTTTATTTGGACTTTGTCTAAACTTTTGAATACTTCTCTACTTTATACACGACTCGCTGGTCTCTTAAAAGGAGTTGAATGGCAAATTTCACAAGTTTTCAAGGCCGTCCCCTTCTGTCTTTCTGTGACTTCAGAGACTGAAAGCATCACAGAAAGCTAGATGAGTATACTGACACAGGTGCCTTTCTGGGACTCTTCTAGTCTGTTTCAACCTGCTGATGACAGTCTGACAGTTTGACGCTCTAAGCTTAGATTCATCAGATGACCAATATACATTTCCACTTGCATGCCTTTATGCAACTCACCCAGTTGTTCTGTTGCCACCTGCAGATGACGCCGTGACGCTCAGTGGCCTCTTCCCTCCGACTACATCCTATTTGAAGCCTCGAAATGGTGGGGGAAAGAGTCGGGAGGAGGCATAGAAAAGGTCAAACTGCGTTCACCTGTCAAGGTTCTCGTGTATTTTAAGTCCAACCTCAAATTTCACCCAAAATGACTAATGGCAAACTTTTTGTTCATGGTGCACGTCTGCCCTTAACCGAAGAAAATAAAGACATCTTTGGCTGACCAATCAGCTCGTCACAGCTCAATTTCACAGCTAACAGGCGGGCCAGAGTGTATGCTGTGTATTTGTGTGTGTATTGCACGCTCCCTCCGACGGGGCCCGGCAGACTTCAATCTGCCTGGGAGGACGACATGTAATAATTGTATATATTTTATATTAAGCACAGAGAGCTGGTTCTTGCGCGTGCTTCCAGCTGGACTGGGCTACGTAGGCCTTAAATTGGATCCTCCCTGGCTGACTGATTTCTGGGTGGCTGACGCTGCGGTCCCCATGTGGTACCCTTGGTGCATGGACACCGTGGCGGTCATGGGCTGTTGGTACTGGGCGGGATTGAGCATGCCGACCTGACAATTGGCCGTGGGTCCTGCCCACTGAGGAGCGCTGTACGAGGCAGAGGTGTACCCGTACCCGGGACCGACCGGTCCCAGAGAGCCTTTCCGGGGGCCCAGGGGTACAGAGGGATTGGCGGGGTTGGGGAGGTGGGCTGTGGTAGAGGTACTGCTACTAGTGCTGGGAGGCGTGGGAAGGGATGGGCAGAGGTAGCCGGGAGCTGAGAACTTGCGACCCATGTTGGCAGGAGGGATTACCTGTAATTGAGAACCAGAAAAAAGATCATTAGATTAGAGAAAAAACCCTGTATATTTGCACATATATTTTTTTTATCCTCAATTATAAGCCTCATTCTGTTTTTGCTCAGACCAAAGCAAATGTACTACTTTGGCACCATCTGGTGGAATCTTGGTGTCATAAGGTCTAACGTATTGATAGTTCAATTAGCCCTGTGTGTGTGTGTGTGTGTGTGTGTGAAAGGTTCACTGTATATTACGTTTTGTGACTTTTTATTGGGGGATTCGAGGATGCAATTTTTCAATATTAATGGCTTAACAAACGAGATGTTTTTGGGTTTTCCTGAAAAGTGACAACTTGGGAGATACAAGGATTCCACCCAACGCCAGCGATATGTGCCTTGGCTCAATGAAGGTTGGCAAACACTTTTGAGTGGTCCGAAGTCATTGCATATCTTACATCATGTCCCTGAGCTGTCTGTGGTCCGGTTTTAGGACCCCTCTTGCCCTGCGAGAGACTGATGTCTTTGGCCCAGTTATCCACCAGCTGGTGCAGGTCATCCGTAAAGGTACCCTTGCATTTCTGTGTGTTAGCGGCAGTGGCAATGGAAGCCGGCCCGCTCGCATGTGTCAGGGAGAGCGAGTGGTTCTGGTAGGGACCCGCACCATTTGTGGAGGTGGTTCCACTTGCTCCTTGGAATACAAGAGACAAAACAAAAAGGTCAGGATGGTGGGAACAAGGAGTGGCAGGAGGGGACAAATCAAAATGGACAGTGTATAACAGGAAAAAATCTTGTTCACATTTCAGACTGTGTACTTTTTTATGTTTAGTCTTTTACTTTTGCTAGCTCTACGGTCAAGGAACGCAGCTCGGTGAGTGAAAATTTTCACATACATACCTGTGGAGACACTGCTGAGACTGGGCAAAGATGGAGAGGATCTGAGCTCTTGTAAAGATGTCCCAACTCCTGTTTGGGAAGGCTCGGGAGCCAAAGGTGTACTTTGTTTCGGAGCAGACTCACAGCCATGAGTACTGTGAGATGAGGCCGGACAGCCTGAACACATCAGACAAGGGTGACTGAATCACAACTGAACCACACCATTGCACAGGGTGTCCGGACATTAGACAACTGACATTAGCTTTCTTTTTTATCTTTGTGTGTGAGGTCTGCCAAAGATTAAAAAAAATAAATCTTTTGACGTTTGAAAAATGTTTTGTGTGTACCAGGCTGAAGAAAGAGTATAATGTATAAATAATGTTAAAGTAATTAGCAGTATTAATGGTATTAGTAATAACTTAATGATATTAATTGTAGCATAAGACTCATGTTGTTACTGCATTTTGCACTATTCTACAGTATTTTCAGGGAGTATTTGTAATTGTAATTTTAATTTGACTTGATCTCACATCAGATGAATGTAAGGTTTTGTGTCTTCATGCACTTTTATACTTTATTTTGCACAGACAGGTGGACACTTGAAATTTCATCGTACATACTACAAATATGCCATTTTATCCATCCATTATCAGAACCGTTTATCCTAGAGTCGCTAGCGTGCATGAGCCTATCCCAGCTGTCTTCGGGCAGTTGGCGAGGTAATGTCGTTTTACAACACAATCATTTCCAGACTTTTTGCAGACCCTGTCTATTCGCCCAACTGGCCAGTGGTCTTTTCTTACAAGAGAATATGGGGCTTGGTTGTCCACTGCTTCGGGGAGATTTGTGGCTTTTGCTCTTGAGCCTGCGACGTCCTCCTGCCATTGCCACAGCAGGAGAAAGGACAGAAGGAGGAGCTGTTTTCCCCAGTCGAGTGAAGAGTGCCTCGATTTCCTCTTTCTGACGGGTCTGCAGGGCCTGGACCTCCAGCATGTGTCTGGAAAAGCAGCACAGAGGCATTCAATAGGATCCACTGACATACTAACACGAGTCACTTTGCCACTATACCCAACCAGCACAACACCAGACGGCCTCCATTGCATTTCCATTACACGAGGCGCGTGTGTGGTTGTGCCATAACATAAAAAAAAAAAAATGCTGTTACAAGATGGGGCTACATTGCAAAGTATAGCCCGTCAAATGCACAAAAGTTTTTAACATATAGACAAAAAAGCGGTTTCCGGGTTTTAAAACAGCGAGGCATAGGCGTCCGCCGTCCAGCCAGTGTCAAGTCAAAAATACACAATATACGCAGTACAAACATTAGCATTTTTCCAATTTCATATGTACCATGGATTAAATAGTGCAATAATGATTTTGAGACCGGCATGCGAAACTTGTCGTCAATGCTCATTCATTATGAATGGAAAGCTCAGTTTCATTCATTTGGCTGTCTCTATGAGTCAAAAGCTTGTCATCCTCACTCTACGACGTCCAAAGCCCCTCGGGGGCCACAAAGCCACCATCCCTGAGGTGGGAGCCATGACAATGGGCCAGTGGGATGACGGGGCGCCAGGCTGGGGGCTGGTTGCAGCTCTCATTCAAGTGACTGGGAGCACATGACCCGGTGAGCGGCGTGTGCGCTCACATTTTTTATTTTTTTTACCACAATAATTAAAAATTCATCCACTAGTGGTACATGTTAACTCATTCACTGCCATTGATGGCTATAGACGTCAAAAATTAATTTAGACTATTTCTATTAGTTTCACTTTTGTTAACAAGAGTATGAAAAAGTAGTGAAGTCATGTGATTAATTGCAATTCTTAAATTTCCGCTATCTTGGACTGTAGGATACCTTTATCTCCAAACTTGTGTTTGTTAGGTGACCTAACAACAACTGACTTACCACATAAACAATTTCAATCCACACTTGTAGCCCTTACTATCGCAAAAAAACAAACAATTTTTGTTAACTGGAAAAATAAACTCTGAATATCGACCATCTAACCTCCTCATAAATCACATTTTATTGAAAAAAATATCTGCCTCAAATAAAAACCAAATATCAAAATTTATAGAAACATGGTCTACGTATATAGAATATTTTAACCTAATTCTGGTTACTTAATTCTGCCTGTTAGCGAGAGCCACCACATCGTGATAACTTATATTGATGTTTCTGTATTTGGCAATTTGTAACTAATGGTTGTGTTTTTATAGTCAGGAAACCAGTTGCTGCCAACAGGATCGAGCAGATTCACCTCCAATGGGCACTAAGGGTTAATATTTGGATTCACTGCATGCCAGGGGGTTAATTTTATTTTTTTGTATGTGGGTGAATATGTGTATGTGCGTGCGTGCATTCATTAGTTCACCTAAAACCTATATAAAAAAATAAATAAATCCCATACCGTTTCCCTAAACCGAACACTTCCAGCCAGAGTTAGGGGGTTGGGTGCTGTTCCCCCTGGCTGGCGTGGGCGGGTCTGCCCCTCTGTTGGCTGCTGGGTGGCGGCTGCGTCTTGGCCGGTCCCTGGGTCTCTTGGGGGATGCTGCGTTGCGGGACTCTCCCTGGTGTCCGGGGCGGCGCCGCCCCGGCGATCTGGGCCCGACGACGCGGTTCGGGGCCTGTGGGCCGCCGGGGTGCCCCGTGGTTCCCTCTCCCCTCCCCCTTCCTTCCCCTTGCTGCCTCTCCCTCCTCGCCTCTCCCCGCCCGTCCTCCGCCTCCTTGTCCCTTCTCCCTCGTCACCCTTCCTCCTCCTCTCCCCCTCTCTCTGCGGCCCTGCCGCTGCCTCCTGCCCTTCTTGTCGTCTCCTTCCCCCTCCCCTGGGTCGAGCGCTCCTGCTCCTGGGTTTGCTCTCCGGCCGATGGCCCCTGCGGGGCCCGGGGGTCGTCCTTTGGCGCTGCCGCGGCCTGGGGGGCCCTGAGGTGTTGCGCTTGCTCTGTCGTGTTGCGCTTGCTCTGTCCTGCCGGGGGACGACGGCTCCCCTCTTTGGTGGAGATTTTCATGCATGCCAGATCCACCACACCAGCATCTATCGAAACTCAGACACAATCTTCCTCAGGTCATTGAATCGGTGGAGGCTGGTGTCTGTGGATCTCACTCTGCTTCGTCTGTCCTTCCTTCCTTTCCTTAGTCTCTCCTTTGGTCTCTTGAGGTCTCCCTGATTTGTTGAAATTTAGATGTCTCTGGGGTTGGTGAAGGACTCTGGTTGGTGGCCTAGTGGGTGCTGTTTGGTCGGTGCTGGATTTCACTTTCCTTTCTTTTCTTTGGTCCTTCCTCGGGTTTCCTGACGGCCTCACGACTCTGGCTGGAAGTGTTCGGTTTAGGTGAACGGTATGAGATTTTTTTTTCCCAATAGGTTTTTCCCAATAGGTTTTAGGAGAACTAATGAATACACACTCACTCGCACGCACGCACATACACATTATCACCCAAATACAAAAAATAAAAATAAAATAAAAAAGGAGAGCAATGATGATGACATGTCAAATCGGTAAAATTACCAAATGAACAATACTGAGCTCTCCAGGAAAAAAAATTGCAATTCAAAATTTCAATCGGCCGATGTCCCTAATATTTTTCTTTTAAAGATTATTAAAAAATAAGGGGCATCAGACAATTACATTTTTAAATTGTGATTAATCGCATGACTTCAATAGTTAACTCGCAATTAATCATAAATTTTATATCTATTCTAAATGTACAATAAACAAATTCTAGGTTTTACTACTACTACTTTAATACTCTTGCTAACAAAAGTGGAATTTTTTTTAACTAACCAGAAATAGTTCAAATGAATTTTTGACGTCTATAGCCGTCAATGACAGTGAATGAGTTAATTTGTAAATATGGTTCAGCGTTGTAAAACTAATATGGTTATTGCATATACTGTATTTTTATGACTTTGGTGACGGCCAGCATGCGCCTCTGCCTTGCACGCGTAAAACCAGGAAATAGGCGTGTGCCACAGAGTTGGCCACTGAATCGCGGTCAGCAAATTAGATGACAGTGACGACACGGCCCCGCTCGGCCCTCGACGACCGGTGCTGAAGAACCACCACCGAGATGTTTCTGGCGGTTCAATTGTAACTACTCGGCCCCGAAAAGGCACATGGAAACGCAAACATCCGGGGGCAACAACTCAGCGTGGAGCCGGTCTAGTGGAAAAGCGGCAATACTGAAGATGTCAAGTACCTTTCTCTGAGACGACTAACTTCTTTCTGCAATGCTTCGTCCTCAGTTCCCGAGTCGTCGTCATTGTCGCTGCTGTATGGGGTGTGTGCTTTGTGAGAGTCCAAAGAGGAGGGCCCGTTTTGGACACCCGAACCATGTGATGCGCTGGAACCTGCTGCTGATGTCACTGAGTGGAATTGACAAATCAGAATTTGACTAAGGTCGGCTTGACCACTTAAGCAGAGTACACACATTTTCCCTTCCCTTGCGATCAAAGTCAGCAATAGCCCGGTTATCGAATATCACTGAAAGATTACCCAGGGCAATTTTACTGGGTGTGGGATGTGTTAAGACTGATTTTGCCTCACCAATGTGCACATAAAACGGTTAGGGCTGACAAACGTAATTTTTTCAACATGTTGAATACTTGCTATGGCAAATCCTTAAGTGCACATCAATACCAAATTGCGCAGAGCCACAAATTGCGTGATCGGGATGTGAAACGTAACAAAAGCCAATGTGCTCTTTACACAAAATGCTGCAACATTATGTCCGCTGGAGATACAGCGACTTTTGTTCTTCCAGTTTAGCAAACTACAACAGCTGTGTATGCACAACCAAGTATGAGGATTTAAAAATATATTCATTTTTTTGTTCCAAAAGCAACACAAACAATACCATAGCCATTATTGTGTTCCAATGTGCACATTGACATCCAAATTCATTGTTGTAAGCAGCCATGGGTTTCCCAGCGATGAGTAACTCGTGATTACGCACTGCTCTGTGATGGAGCTTTTTTTCATTGCAGGCCCATATGTGATATGCATCGGATTTTTTTCAAGCAACGTGAACAGTATAATTCCAATTCTTTTATACATATCTCGGAGATGTAGTGGTATAAACGCTCATCCGCACACGTCCGACCTATACATCAAAAGCCAAATATGCTCCCCCTGCAGGCGGAGGAGTACACATGGGAGACTACTAACAATCTTCGCGAATCTCAGAATTTGACGGTGTGACGTCTTTAGTAAGATGTCTCTAATTGCCTCCTCCCGCCTCATTCCTCTGTCATTCTGAAATGAGTCAGTGCATGTGGAACTATATTTACGTACATAAACACTGTCACATTCTCTTCATATTAGAAGTCACATTTTTTTTGTAATGAGCACGAGTACTTAAAAAGAAAGGGGTGGGGCCTGGGCAGGAAACGTACAATTATGAAGATGTGTATATTATTCTGTATTAGTTATCTCAAGTTCAACAGACACTTTTCCTCATCATGTAGGGTCTCAACATTTTAAACGTTTATATCGGTGTAACGCCCTTTATTTGCACCCTGTTAATTGTTGTGAAAAATCTGATCCATAAAAGACAAGGCAAAGTGAACTACTCTTGAACTAGGATCCTAGCAGAAGCTGATTAACCCGCTACACACCTGTGACTGAAAAGCGCCCCACTTTCGACGGAGCAGTTTGTCCTGATGAGGCATTGGTGCTGGTGGAAACCTGGAAACGCCCTATCGCTATGGTGGAAGAACGAGACGAGTCCCCGTTGTTATGGTCCGTTTCACACACTGCGGTGGACAGAGTGGACGAGCGGTGAAGAGTGTTTTCAGGGCTTGAAGGGGAGGATGAAGAAGAGGATGAGGAGGTGGATGAGGGTGTGAGGGAGGAAGAGGAGACAACACTGGCAGGATCTGAAACGCCACTGGACGCACCCTCGGGAGCAACAGACACCTGGGCATAGAGATGGTGGAATTTTAATGAACCGTTTATGGGGTTTGATTATCTCAGTAAACACTGAACCTACTTTGAAACGACCAAGAGTGAAACCGGCTGCGGGAGGTTGGACAGTCTCTGGGCTCAGAGCTCTCCTCAGCTGGGCATCCAAATTACCCAGAGGCTGCTGTGACTGTTAGTAAAAAAAGTAAGATATAATTTACTCTCTTAGGTATAAAATAGTAACACCCTTTCATATAAAAGGGTATAAAATCCAAGTACAATAACAGTACCATTGTAAACAGAAAATATCACCTGATTAGGACCAGGTAATGGGGGTAAATTGTCCGAGGGCAGTGTAACAGCTTGGTCAAACCCAGTAGGTAAAGTCTACCAAGACATACAACAAATAAGGAATAATGTATTATGGTATGAGCACAAATATTGCTAATAGGAGTACACCGATCGATCTGCCCCAATTTCCCTAATTTTGGGGGATCGTTGATCGGCCGATCCCTTAAATATAAACCGATCTTTTCCACTAATCTCTTCTCCCTCAGAGGTCTGAAAAAGTCAGCCACTGTTCTCTTCTACTGAGATGACTTTTCATTTTTATTTGAGAGAACTACCTAATGTACAGTTAAAACAACTCGCTTGTATTATTTCACAGATCATGTTCAATGTTTTCCAATAAAATAAGATTGGAACTCTAAAGGTGTATGCTGTTTGTTATGAAAAAAATCGGGATCGGCATATCAGATTTTTTAAAAGATCGGAGATTGGTAATCAGCCAGAAAATTGTGATCGGTGCACCCCTAATTGTTAACAATAAAAGCAAAATGCATCTATGAATGTTTGAAATCAATTGGAACGGCATTAATCCATTCCACTCCACACACACCAAAAAAAAAATTTATCTTTTTTTTAATATAGCACTGTACTGTCTAAAATAAACACAGGAATCTACAGAAATAACCTGACAAAGTGTAATTTGTGTAAATACTGTAGTATTTGTTAGGGATACACAAATACTAATAGTGGTGTGTCTGTTCATCAATACTGTACTGCGCACAGATAGCATATCAGTTGCACAAATCATGCTCTTCTTCAAAATGGATAAGGATGTTGGTACATGCTGATTCAACAGAAGTTGATAGTTTCTTATAAACGAATATAGGACTTTGTTAGTTTCGCCTATAACACAAATATTAACCTAACATATTGTGACACACAAATGTGTATTTTGTACTGTACCTGTATTTTGCGTAATGTTGATTGAATACTCAATTATTCACTAACCTGTGCCCTCTGCTTGGATGGAGGGGTCTGGGCGTGTCCTGCAGGGGTTAACCCCTGACCTGGGGTAGTTATAGACAGCGGAGTGACGGCCTGTACCCCAGAAGTGAGTGGGAGGTTTGAGGGAGGCACCAGAGCGGCACCAGGAGGAGGGGAGGATGTTCCAGTGGGAGGGGACGAGGTCCCGGTGTTTTGACTAGGATCCACTGATGCGCTTGAGGAACTTGCACTCTGGTCTTTAAAAAGTGATCGCAGCTTTTTGTCAAGGGCTTGGATATCATCTCTACCCGCCGCTTTGGTCTGGACCTCGGCACCCTCAGACTCTATTGGTTGGGGTTGGTTCTGGCTGGGCAATGGCTGAGATGCATGTGCGGCTGAATTCATAGGTTGGGAAGCTGTTGGAGCACTGTTAAACTGTTGCGGCTCAGAAGCAGGGACAGAGGCTGTATTAGTGCTCTGCTGGGACATGTGCACTGCTGGGACGGATGTTGGCACGGCTGGTGCAGAAATAGAGGAGGAGGCGGGGACACTGACACAGGGTGCAATCTGCGAGGCAGCCGCTTCATGTGACGTGTGGGTCGGTGGAAGGGACTCACTGGTGACAGGAGGTGGCATCTGAGACTGAGTTGATACGGTTGCAGGAGAAACGCTTCCATTCGGTGGATGCGTCTGAGGTGTTGCAGCGGATACGAGCCCGATAGAGGGCAAACTGGAACTAGTAGTGGAGGGTACTGCTTCGGAAGGAACCACAGCACTCTGAGTGTTTGGGACTAGTCCAGCATCACTAGATGGGAATGTGCCAGCTTCCTGATCAGCGCTTGGAGGATCAATCATGCTGCTACCTCTTTCTGCATGATCCTGCCTCATTTTGCTGAAAGCCTCTTGCAGAATCCCAGAAGGTGCAGACAGAGAAAGGCCTGATGTCATAGTGGGCCCTGGAGAAAGAATCACTTTTTGTTAAAATGTTTGATCATATTGCATGCATTTACATATGGACGAACAGTGGTAAACATGGCTTCTCCTTTCTGGTGTATACCATATGCATTGAGCTTATTGGTGAAAGATTTCCTTAAATTAATTCTTTATTTTCATAAATGTGAGAATGACATACCGTAATAGAAAGAACAGCAAAACAGACAAGATCAAAATACTCAAATTGCACAATGCATTCAAAAAGGAGTAGTAGTCTGGCTGGAAGTGTTCGGTTTAGGGGAACGGTATGGGATTTTTTTATTTATTTATAGGTTTTAGGTGAACTAATGAATACACACACACACTCGCACGCACGTACACATATTCACCCACATACACGCACGTACACATATTCACCCACATACACGCACACACACACACACAAAAAAATATATATATATATAAATTAAAAAAGGAGAGCAATGATGATGACATGTCAAATCGGTAAAATTACCGAATGAACAATACTGAGCTCTCCAGAAAAGAAAAAGGAAAAAACAAAAAGGAGTAGAAAGTAGGGTTGGGCTGTATTCCAAATTTGACAGTTTTACCGTCTCCACATTTCACCAGGGTATACGGTAATACCGTTGCTAATTTTAGACTTTTTTTTTTCTTTTTAAAGACTTATTTTGCGCTGAAAACCAAAAGCCAATCTGTCTAGAAGTTAATGGTCACAGATCTGTTCACTGTGTGCTCCGGTTGCATTTGTAACTATCTTTTGTGTGACGGAGCGCATTTAAATGTCTGTCACTCCATTAAAGCACGTCTTTGGGTGAAGTGTGCAGCTGACGTGCATGCGCTCCTTTTACGCTGAGGAGACAAGCTCAGATAGCATTACCGTAGCATAAACTGCTTCCTGCTTTTTGGCACGCTTCTGGATTTCATATGGACTTAATAGTACCGGTAGTTGGTAAACGAATCGTGGACTCTGCGACAAACTCATCTCTTTGCAGCAGTGCATGAGCGAGGGATATTGTTCCTCAGATACAGGTAGATCCGGAGATACGAAGTAAATTCCATCCCACACCGTTATAGTCCTCATGCAGATTTTGCATACAGGCCTCATCGACATTTGCTGCCAAATAGCAGTAGCATTTTTTCTTTTCTTTTTAGGGGGCCGCTTAACCGAGGTTTGCTGACTGGTCATTTTGTTTCGCCGCGTCTTATGAGCGGTCATGTGAATGTCAAATGACTAACAGCTTACTATTAATTTTAAACTGTTACAATAATATTAATTGTTATAGTATTACTAATTTGAAAACACAACTACAAATGTTGTGTTATCAAAAAATTATGTTTAATATCATAATAGGTCATTATACGCTGCAGTTTTCTTTCTTTTTTTAAATGACAGTATTGACAGTGACACCGTTTATCAAAATATTAAAGTTAAAGTACCACTGAGTGTCACACCCACGTAAGTGGGGCAAAATTATTTCTCCGCATTTGACCCATCCCCTGAGGGAGCGGTGAGCAGCAGCAGGGGCCACGCTTGGGAATCATTTGGTGATCTTACCCCCCCATTTCCAACTCTTTAATGCTGAGTGTCAAGCAGGGCAGCAATGTGTCCCATTTTTATAGTCTTTGGTATGACCCGGACAGGGATTGAACCCACAACCTCCCAGTCTCAGAGCGGACACTCTACTACTAGGCCACTGAGCTAGTAAAAGCTATTACTGTAGTAATGCAAGGACACCAAAGGGGTTGTCTGAGGGAGGCAGTCCTTTTTTAAGGTTTTTAAAATGGTTAAGGCTAGACCTACTGTACTACTTGCCGTCATGTATAAATATGCAATTATGTGCAAAAGTCTATGTAAAATACAGTTTTTAACCTTTTTTCACATTTTGTACAATGTACATTTTCTTTGAAAATAAATTAAGATTGAATGAAGATTTAGGGCCGTCAAATTTAAAGCGTTAACTCTGGAGATTAAACTCTTTAAAGTGCTAAAAAAATTAACTTTTTAAAAAGTTACCAGCTTTATTTACTTCCTGTGGCGGCCTTTAACCTCGGCCAAACTTTGAGTCACTGGCAAGGTGGATAAACAGACTATGGGTAGTTTTACTCTCTGTTTTACTTGCTTGATACTTGTTAGAGGAGTCTTAAGAAATTTGCACACTTAGCAAAGCAAATTAAAATAACATATTGTATGTCTTTGGCGTATCATCTAAGAGCAAGTTACCTCCACAGGGCCTCACAAACAAATGTTGGAGTGTGGTGCACGTCAGAACTAAACCGAGTGAGGAGTTTTGAAAATTGTTTATATAAGTAAGATGTCTGTAAAGCCAAGTCAGTTTTTATCATTTTGTTCAATAGTTGTATTTTACAGGAAAAGTACATAAAAAAAAAAAGCTATTAGAATTGTCTTTGAATATAAGTCACATTGCAGGGTGTGATGCCCAATTCAAATTGTTTGTTAAATCTAATCTTTTTATTTACTTGTTCACATGACAAAAACAAATGTGACTACTAATGTGAACGCAACTCGCCCGTGATGTGACTAGCATGTGCAAGAAGCACACATCGAGTACCGTGAACCCAAAACAACGACATCACGTTGCAGTGTTTACAGAAGTAAATATAGTCCTCAGGTACCGACTGCAACGTTTTACCTCCAGCCAAGCCGCTGAGGCAAGCGACTTTTATCAGTGCCATATGCAAATTTAGCTGTGCCAACGCGTGCTACTGACTGGTGGACTGAAGACTTCCGGGTTAATCAGCAACAGCGTGACATAGATGCGGTGCGTTCTCCTCCTCCCCCCAAACCATTTAAGAGCTGGTTAGTGTGTCTTTCCACTGTGGCATGCCGCTGATTGGTGAGCCTGAGGGAGCCCTTTACACAACCGCAGCTTTGACAATCTCAAATTCACGTCTGAGATCTCAATTTCGGTTCCAAAAACGATAAATCAGTCCTAGCTGCCACAAACGTTTATTTAGCTAGTCGACTAGTCACTGATATTAATAACGCAGTTTAAGATAAATAGCACTGAATTGTATAAAACCATAATAAAGGAGTATAAGTGAAACCAAATAAGCTAACTGATTTTACAAAGTGTAATTACTGTAACTAAGATTCCTGTGTCAGATTTGTGCCTTAAAAAGGTGTGGCCTTATAAAAGTCTGAGTGTGAAATGCGGCCTACTTGTGTGTTTGAAAGTCCTATTCAATAAATGGCAGAATGCGAATCGGCACTGCAGTGTCTTACTTACATAATTTTATTGTTTGTTTGTTTATTATTATTTTTACCTCACTACAGTGCAAGTGTATCTGAAGATAACTTATAACACAAATTTTGGGCAAGCAACGGCTCATAATTTGGAAAAGTTGTTTAGCTGGAGCACTCTTAAGTCATGACACCACTGTATAGTCGTACCTGGGCCAGGCTCATCACCAACAGAAGTATTAGCCGAGGACGCACCAAAAAACTGCTCTCTCAAACGGGACTCCGGTACTGGGCTTACAATGAACCTTCGTCCTGCTGAATGCACTACCTGGGCTGTAGTGCTGGGCGAGATTCCTGTGGGAATATGCACATGCTAGATGTTAAGTGGCAAAATAATTCACATTGATATGGGAACGAGAAAGGTCTGTGTACCAGGCAGCATGGGAACTGAAAGCTCTGGCTGCTGTTGAAGCTCAGTCATCTGTGGATAGACCAACAATTACATGAGCCTGGTAAAGAACTTAAATGACAATTTGGTTTGATTCACACTGCATGGTTTGAGTGAAAGCATTTAGATGTTTTTCCTATTAAGTGGCTTATGACTCATGGCAGCAGAGGAAAATCAAAACTACCTTCAGATCACAATCAAGCCTCTTGTAAATGTGGATTAAATTCAGATGCTTATCGGATATTTGCCAATGCGAGTGAACAGCTACTGTAGTTAATGAACAGATCGGCTATAGCCTGTGAAAAATAGGGATTGCATTGGCATTGGACACGGCAAGTGTCAATCTGGCCTTTAACTACCTACTAGGGGTGTAACGAAAACTGATTTGAATCTTAAAATTTGATCTAAAAGACGCGTATGCATTGTCGCACCAACTAATGAATGGGTCTCGATGTAGCTTAAGTTTTTCACCAATCGAAAAATTATAAAATGGTATAAATTGGGTTGATGTTGCTGATTATTTCTTGTCATTTTGGGCCATTGGAGAGCTTCTAACTGTTACCTGATAATTCAAAATTACAAAATTTACAAATACACAATTTTTAACTTTGATAAAACTCCGACGAACTGCCACATTTACAGTACTGACAAATTAATTGAAAAATGCAGCAGGGAGTTTTTCCTTACTACTGTTGTCGTTGTGCTTGTCAGAGGTTACGTGCAAGGTTAGACATTGCCGTGGAGAGCCTTGAGGTGACTCTTTATTTTGATTTGGTGCCTTTTTTCATAATTTCATAATTATTGATTTAATGTTTATTTCTTGTGTTTTGTAGTGCTAGAGGGTTAGGCACAGAAAATTAAGTTAAGTTTTTGCTTCTGCCTACAACCTTTCTGTTGTATATTTATGGAATCTGTTTATGTCTGTTGAATTTCTTTACATTTATCTTGTCAATGAACATAATATACATTTTCAATCATTAGTTCATTATGATTGTCCATTTTCAACAAAAACTATCAAATTACCTGAGGAAAGGCTTCTTTCATGCCCTCTCCTTTCTCATCAGCCATTTCAATGACTTCACGGACCTGCTCGATAAAGGATTCTCGCTCACTTTCCAGGATGAACTCACTCTCAACCTGAAACAGCAAACAAGCATAAGTAAATCCTAATTTTGTTAGAGGTAGACAACAAACACAAGTAGGATTAAATGATTATTTGCATTTGCAATATGATTGCAATATGTTAAAACGTAAACTGCAAAGGCTGCTAACTGAATGGTCAATGGGAGCGGAGCAGAGCAGAGCAGGCAAAGATGTCAACACTATAATTAAAGCCTACTGCGGAATGTTTGGTTTCACAAGACCATGAGGCTACTATCTAACATGTTAGAAAAAGAAAAGAAATACGTGTGTGTTGTGTATTTTGTGTTTTCCCAGCTGCCATCTTTTGTGTTTATGCAGCTATGCCATAGCATCAGGAGACTCAGATGCAGGGCTTGCATAAGAACTGAACTCTTTTTTGCGCCCTTTGAGTGTCCAGCACAGGTCCTTGCCACAACACTACATCCCCCAAAGAATTCTCAGGTCTAAAAATTTTTTACTTTTTTTTTTAAATTGTCTGGCAATTTACAGAAAAATGCATCCAAGCTAATCAGGAGAAGCTACATCATGCAACAAGACAATGACCTAAAACACAATGCCAAGATAAAAAAAAAGGACTTTATCAGCGGGGGAAAGTGGAAGGTCTTAGACTGGCCAAGTCAAGCACGAGACCAAAACCGGATGGAGCTTGCATTTTAAATCCTAAACAGGGTTTTTCCAGGGAACAAAAGGCGGCCACCTCCACCTAATTTGCACACCACCTCCAGCCTGAGCCACTGATATCGCTCAACACAGCACTCCAGCTGTGTTGATTGAGCTTGGCAGAAACGCATTTTAACTGCAGTTGTAGTGTTGCGCCATTATGGAGGCGCTATATCAACAGCAATGCACCGGAAAGACTTGAAGCAACAACCAAAGAAAAAACTAACTTTTTTTTTTTTAAAAACTTTAATATACCGAAGAAGAAACAGATCATGGAGCAACCGTTGCGCATGCCCATTTCCAGAGGTGGCGCGCTCCAGCCATTGCCAAAGTCATAAAGTCATAAAAACACATTATATACAATAAACATAATAGTATTTTACAACAACGCTGAACTATTTTTACAATTTAGTGCTAGTGGATGAATTTTTAATGATTGTAGTTAAAAAGTGACAACAATTAATGGCAACTTTGTATTCATATAATTTCTCATTTTTAGTCCCGATCGTAAAATAGCTGCAGGAGTGCGGCTGATAATGGTATAGGTCACCGCCGCGAGTACCGATATCTTAAAATAAGACTGGTATTGGCACCAGTATATATAATATATAATATAAATAGATTATATAATCTATAATCAGTTTGTCACCCATCATAGTCAGGATGATACCACCTCTGCCTCATTTTGATCCAGGAAAAAACCCTGCAGAGGAGACTGAAGGGAGAAACCCCCAGAAACAAACAAGAACAGAAAGAGGCGGCAGTAAAAGCCTTGAAAACCATTTAAAATGAATTATGCAACAACTTGGTGAGGTCAATGGGTCGCAGGCTTGATGGAATTATTGCAAGTAAGGGTTACACCACCAAATATTAAATGTTATTCACTTGAAGTTAATTTAATAATGTCTGCTGGGTGGGTTCAAACAAAAGGTTCTCTGTCCTGAGTTGTTCAATACATTTAGATGTAAAGATCATGAAATAAAATCTGGAATTCTGAACATTAGTCTCATATTCACTTTTTGATCTGAAAGACACGACTTGAGTCTACAACAAAGGAATTAACATTGTCGTTCCAATACTGTATGTTTGTATCTGTATGGCAGAATTATGTTCTAGTAAACGCTTACAACAGGGATGTGATTTGACCAAAGTGAAATTATCTGAAAATTTAGCCGGGGGTCTGGGGGCCGCTGGCACCCAGCTAGGTCTAGGGCAGTGCCCTGGTGGGGGGACACGGGGGGCAAGGCCCCCCGGAGCTCATGGGTTTTCCGTGTTTTTAAGTACTTTCAATGCCATGACAAAGAAATAGACAAAACAACAGCATAAATTTTCAATGTATATTGAACTATCCCATATAAAATGGCAGTTTTAGTCAACTCAAAATCAGTCACATTCAAAAACATTGGACTGTCTTTGCTTTTAAAAACTATCACTGAGAATATCATCATATCTAACTAATGTGATTACTAAGTTAACACATAAATAATGTTGAAGAGTTCAAATTTCATGAACAAATAATTGTATCATGACCAAATGAAAAGTAACTCATATTAGAGCATACCACAAATGTCTTTGTTATAGCAGAAGATGTTATCTGTCGGAGTCATGTGCATACACAATGAACTACTAAAAAAAAAATAAAAAAATAAAAATCTGATTTTTTTGGGGGGGGGGGGGGAGATAAAAAAAGCGGAATTCCGCGAATTAGCGGAAAAATCACATCCCTGTTACAAAACTGGAAATATGAAAGAAAAGTTTACACCTGTAATTGTAGTAAATAAACTGTCTTTCATATTAATGGGCTCTTTGCACAAATTCACTACTCCCTGAACTCAGTACCACTCCATTGTCGTTGTGGTTACTGAGGTCAGGCACACCTGGATTAAGCAGTTTGTCCAATCATGAAAGACAGGAAATGAAGGAGTGATATTGAGTTCAGGAAGTAGTGGATTTGTGCAAAGATATATCTTAAATATATCTATATATAATATCTATATCTTAAATATTTAGGGCAAAAAATAAAATCGAAATTACATTATTTCTTCAAATCCTTCAGCAATACATTTCTGAGTAATATTTAAAGGAAAAATATATTACCATTATCTGTGCAATCTCCTCTGGATTATCACCATCAAGATCAAATCTGAAAGTCACCATTTTCCTGTTGTGCGTTTCCAGCTGGCACTCTGCCACTCTGTCTCCTGCATTTGAGATCTGCAAAAAAAAGATTTGCGTTCAATTTGTGTCGGAGCAAGGAGTTTAACAACAAACAAATCTGGAAAAAGATTTGAGAAGCCTACACTTATAACGTTCAGTTTGGCCTTGGTGCCCTTGTCGTGACGAGAGCGGCTGCGGACGGACCGTCGCTGGTACCGCTTTAGTGAGCGGCCCTCGTGGCGGCCTCCTGATGTTGAGGAGCCCTCATTGCCGTCACTTAGACCTGAAGCTGCGTCTGACAAACAGCTGAAAAAGAGACATATCCATAAGAGAAATGTACAAGATAACTTGCTTCTATTCTGAAAGTATGAATCTCTCCTGCTTACCTTTCCACAGACGGCGGCACAAGAGAGGAGTTCGCTGCTGACTGCTCAGCTGATGTTGACTGAGTGGCAGAGGCCTGAAAAACAACACTAGACGGTAAACCTCACTTCGCCATTAACTCGGGTGTTTTGTCTTGGCATTTATGCTGCGGTAGTTAAATTAAAGAATTTTGAGAATGGAGTATGTGTGCGTGTGTGTAGTGTTACTTCTAGTTACAGGGTGCCCAGAATTATTAGGCAAGTTGTATTTTTGAAGATTAATTTTATTATTGAACAACTATGTTGTCAATGAACACAAACGACTCATAAATATCAAAGCTAAATATTTTTGAAAGTTGGAGAGGGGCTTTTTTATTATTAGTATATTAGGAGGATATCTGTGTGTGCAGATGACTATCAACTGTGCATAATTATTAGGCAACTTAACAAAGAACAAATATATACCCATTTCACTTATTTATTTTCACCAGGGAAACCAATATAACAACTCAAAATTTACAAATATACATTTCTGGCATTCAAAAACAAATCAGTGACCAATATAGCCACCTTTCTTTACGAGGACACTCAAAAACCTGCCATCCATAGATTCTGTCAGTGTCTTGATCTGTTCATGATCAACATTGTGTACACACGTGTACCAGCAACCACAGCCTCCCAGACACTGTTCAGAGAGGTGCACCGTTTTCCCTCCCTGTAGATCCCACATTTGATGAGGAGCCACAGATTCTTTATGGGGTTCAGATCAGGTGAACAAGGAGGCCATGTCATTATTTTTTCTTCTTTTAGACCTTTTCGGCCTAGCCACGTATTGAAGTACTTGGATGCGTGTGATGGAGCATTGTCCTGCATGAAAATCATGTTTTTCTTGAACGATGCTGAATTCTTCCTGTAACCACTTCTTACAGAAACTGGCAGAATGATTGGGAATTGAGCTTGACTCCATCCTCAACCTGAAAAGGTCCCACAAGCTCATCTTTGATGAGACCAGCCCATACCAGTACCCCACCTCCACCTTGCTGGCATCTGAGTCGGAGTGGAGCTCTCTGCCCTTGACTGATCCAGCCACGGGCCCATCCATCTGGCCCATCAAGACTCACTCTCATTTCATCAGTCCATAAAACCTAAGAAAAATCAGTCTTATGATATTTCTCGGCCCAGGCTTGACCTTTTATCTTGTGTGTCTTATTCAGTGGTGGTTGTTTTTCAGCCTTCCTTACCTTGGCCATGTCCCCGAGTATTGCACACCTTGTGCTTTTGGGTACTCCAGTGATGTTGCAGCTCTGAAATATGGCAAAACTGGTGGCAAGTGGCATCTTGGTAGCTTCACGCTTGATTTTCCTCAGTTCACGGTCAGTTATTTTACGCCTTGTTTTTTCAACATGCTTCTTGCGACCCTGTTGACTATTTTGAATGAAATGCTTGATTGTTCGATGATCACACCTCACAAGCGTGGCAATTTTAAGAGTGCTGCATCCCTCTGCAAGACATCTATTTTTGACTTTTCGGAGTCTGTCAAATCTCATTTCTGACCCATTTTGCCAGAAGGAAGTTGCCTAATAATTACGCACACCTGATATAGGGTGTTGCCGTTATTAGACCATACCCCCCCCCTTCTCATTATAGAGATGCACATCAATGATAATGCTTCATTGGTAGTAGGCTTTCAAGCCTATACCGCTTGGAGTAGGACAACATGCATAGAGGATGATGTGGTCAAATATCCATTTGCCTAATAATTCTGCACTACCTGTATGTTTGATATCACTTTTTATCAGACTGATACCAGTATGAGAACTCAACTCTAGAGTAGTTACTGATACCAACACCAAGTAGGGACTTACTTTTATATTATCTATACAAAATATTTCTCCCAAAAACAACAATTTCCTAATAAGATGATTACAGTATCTATCCAATTAGCGTTATATACAAAAAAAAATATATTATAATTTTTTTTTATCACAACATGGTATGTTTGTTATGTCTGATGGTGGTAAAAAGTAACCAAGAAATAACACTAAACTATTATCTCATATTTTCTACTATTTTCTCATATATTCAACTAACAATTATTCTAATAAGTGATTTATCTGTCTATTATCTTCTGGATTAATCAATGAATCAGATTGTCCAATCCAATTTCTCAAAAATTGACAGCAGAGAATGCAAACAAATTGATTATGATTCTGCTACTGGTTTGTTAAAGAAAATGCAAAACTGTTGATCATGTTTTCCAAAGTAAAAACAGATGAAACACAAACAATCAGTCTGACTTTATGGAGGACTACAGAAGTCTGAGAATATTAATTTAAGAAGATAAATTTGTATAAATTATTGGAATTTCAACTTCAACAGTCTCTAAACCATTAGTCGATTATCAAAATAACTGTGAATTGATTTGATCATTGATTAGTTGTTGATTATTTGTTGCATTTCTAATTTATTTACATTTTTTACTCAACCTTCAATAATGAAAAAAAGAGTAAGGAGTTGGAGCCAAAATGTTACAACCTAAACCACAAATACCTAACCACACACATTGATACAATGCACGGAGTACCTGCAGTGCAGAGAGGCAAGATGCCTGATAAAGGAAGAATAGATGCTCTGCATTGGGCGGTGGAGACAGGATAAAAGAATTTGGACTACTGGCCCAAGACTAACAGTCATGCAGGAAGTGATCAGCATGCAGAGATGACAAAACAAGCAGAAGATAAAAAACAAAATGGGACAGCCATGGTAATGAGAATCACAGAGAAGCGCAAAAATAATGTTGTGTGAGAAATGTAGGCAGCAAAATGGGGAGTGGAATAAAAGAATGAATGAATACATATGTATGCTCTCACCTGTAACGGTTGAGTTGCAGCCTGTGCCTGTGGTAGAGAAGAGCTTTGAATGACCGAGTTGTTCTCTGGCTGCTGCTGCTGTGGTGATGGTGGTGGAGGGGATGACTGAGAGGATGGAGGCATTATCACTTGTTGGGTGGGAATCTACAAGGACCAAAGATTAAGGATTAATTAGCTAATTACTGAAATCTTGATTCCTTTACAATTTAAGCATCGTGTCTAGAAGACACATTTCATCTACTTACCATTTTTGTGTGTGTTTTTTAACAGTACTCAATTGTCAGTTTGTTTTAATTGTCTAGTTTGTCATTGATCTTGGACATTCAACAGGCATACAGTACAGATTTTGGTGTATATCCAAGTTATTTGACTTTTAAAAATGTTTATGCGGAGGCTGTAACATGTTTTATGGAAAAGCTAAAAAAAAAAAAAAAAAAAAGGCAACAGACATCAATTAAACGCACCCACAAAAAAAAGCGAGGAAGAAAAATGAGACATTTTATGTACCTTAAAGGGTAGTGATGGTTGGTAGTATACTCCATACTATAAGAAACAAATAAGACAGGGTAAGAGTGCGAAAGTTGGAAATTGGAGAAATTAAAAAGCAAACGATGAATTGGGGATTCGGAACCTGCTCCATCACTGCCACCCGAGCCAGCACATAGCAGCTTGAATCGTTAACGCAACATTATCCGAAAATCATCTGCAGCAATAGCTGACAAATTTGTTTAAATGGATGCCTTTAGAGAGTGAAAATATGACAATTTCCTCTTAGTACACTGCAGTGCTGTTATAATGACAGGTGAGTGAATAGACTTACGCAAGTGTGTTACTTGCAGCCCATGCAATGCTTTTCCTCAAAACAGGTTATTTTATGGTGCTTCTTGACTTGGTGTGAAACTGCCCGGAAGAAAATTACTATATAAACCTGTGAATACCTGCTGTGGGGCTACTGGGACAGACTGGCTGCTGGGAAGAGTTGAGACAAGTTCGGCTTGGAGACCTGGCATTTGGGGTTGACCCTTTAACACAAAAGATAAAACATCAGCATGACAAAGGTAAAAATAAGATGACTGATAAGGCTACATTCACACTGCAGGCTAATGAGAGGCAAATCGGATTTTTTTTTCCCCCCCAAATGCGTATCTGGTTCTGACTTTTTTTGTCGGTATGAACGTCTGAAGTCCGTTTCTTTTTCTTCAAATCTGACCTTTCATATGTGGTCCTAGATCGGATACATATCTGAATTTTTAAAATGTGACCTCAGGCTGAACGGCCAGGTCGCATACATCAGACCTATTCGTCATCAAAAGTCCAATATGTGCTCCACACGGGCGGGGGGAGTACTCAGGAGATGTACGTGAATCTGCAAAGCTGTTCTGAGTATTAGTTGCAACTTTATATTTAACTTAGATTTATCTGATTGGTTGCTCGTGCAGTGCTAACTGTCAATAAGCAGCAAAAGCTCGGCTCTTCTCTAGACGCTCACATGCAGAAGATCGAATGCAGACGGACCACAGGGCAGTTAAAAAGGTAACTTAAAATTTCTACCATTTGTATTAAATAAAGTTGCCCCTGCTAGTTGACAATGCAATAGCTCGTGATTTTGCGTCTATTTGGGCGTTAGCTTGCAGGCTAATGATTAGCCTTCAAGCTAACCGCTAGCTCACGAATTAACAGCTATTTGGGAGTTAGCGTGTGGGCTAATGATTAGCCCTTGAGCTAACCGCTAGCTCGCAAATAACGGCTATTTGGGAGTTAGCGTGCGGGCTAAGTCAGCTCTTGAGCTAGCTACTAGATCACAAATTAACAGCTATTTGGGAGTAATGTGCGGGCTAACAAGTTAGCTCGCAAATGGTTAGCTCGCAAATTAACGGCTATTTGGGAGTTAGCGTGTGCGTTAACAGTTAGCCCGCAAGTTTTTATTACTAAAAATTTTGGCACCAACTTTTTCTTGCAAATTAATAATCAGCTTCAAACATCGGTTATCGGTCTCCTTGACTACCGATATTCGGTATCGGCCTATCTCTAGATATGAGATGATAAAACATGAGCCCCGACAACGGACTTATGAAAGTCTGTGGCCCCGACACTCTGGACCATACACATTTACTTCCGTGAACACAATGTTGTGAGTGATGTAATTTCTTCTGCGCATGCATAATATGGTTCACACAGCAGACACAGGTCGCAACTAATATGTAATGTTAACGATTACATAAGGGGGAAAAAGTATTTGGCCAAAAAATCCTAATTGAGCATTATTACCTGCAGTGTGAACACAGCCTATGAGCTTTGGGGTAAGGAGTACTATTTACTCCATTGCATGTGAAATGCAGTTGGTTGAACAGGTGTGAAACAGATTTAGAAGCATCACAAGCCCACATGGAGGGAAAACTGGACAGGAAAACATAAATAGAAAATCGATATGGATTGGTAGTTCTGATTCACCATCAGTGGAATCGAGCCCATTTGGAAAATGACTCACCACTGACACATGCTGCTGCTGCATTTGGTCGTTTTGTGTCTGAGGGCATGGCACTTGGGGCTGAAGCTGTTGACTGGAAGGAGCGCAGAAGGACATTCCGGGCTGAGCAGGCTGAGCTTCGGCAACGAGGACAGAGGAACCAGTTGGTCTGTCGCCTACGTGTGCCACTAGCAGGGTTTTGGAAGGGGGGTAGGGGAGTAAGAATCTTTCTCTCAGTTTAACTTGCATGGTGACAAGATGAATTGAAATAGGAACACAAGTCTAAAAATTTTAACTGAAGTATTTCTGAAAGGGTTATATGGTACGTTAGCTCCATTCATAACAAAAGTGAGTAAAAAAAAAAAAAGTAGTAATTTTTGCACCATTTATCGTACAAATCTTGAAACTCAAAAACCTGCAATCTATGGTGTAAAATAGTGCAAAAGAACACTTAACACTGCCTATATTGATTATAGTTAATACATTTGAACTTATCGTGCAGATTAATTTTCGGTTTTCAAACATGCGAGCTTACTGTGTAGCCATTGTATTAATTTCGCAATGCTTAATAATTTACATGCTAATTTGCAATTCATAGTTTATTACTTGCAATCTCACACTGTTCCATCTTAAAGGTATACTGTATAACCTAGGCAACTTAATGTAGTATTATTCTGCATTAGCTCAGAGGTTAGCATGTTTCCTCCTGTACCGTCTTTTGTGTCATTTTAAATATATATAAAAAAAGCTACAATAATTTTTGGATTACAAGGCGCACCTGACTTTAAGACACGCTAGCTAAATTTGGGGAATACTCGAGTTTGTTACACATAAGGCGCACCCAACTGTAAGCCGCGGGTGTTTTTATGTTACCGCACCGGGTTCCCGCTACTTTCTTTTCCATAATGAGGGCGCAAATTGTCTCACTCTTGTTCTGTCTCTCCTACTGCATTTGGGTTCACTTGGTTTGTTTTTGCTCTGCCTGACGCTCTTGCGCTTCCTTTATAGTGCGCCCCCTTGTGATCTGATGGATTAGCCGCACCTTTGCATTAACCGCTGGATCAAATGCAAGTGAAAAAAGTAGTAGGTTATAGTCCAGAAATTACTGTAATTGTCATCGTCCTTTAGTGATAACCAAACTTGTCAAGAGTGTATCTTATTCGTCATCATTGAGGTGAGGATTAGTGACCTTGGCGAGTGTCTCCTCAGTCTATTTAACCATGCTAGGTAGTCAGCTGCGACTCTTAGCTGGTGTGGTGCAAGTGCAGCTAAGCGACTGCCATTTCCCCGATATTTCCTGAGCAGCCAGGAAAACAAGGTGGATGGGTGATTGCTCGACGTAGACGCACATGTGCGTGCTTAAAGCCATTTTTACACTGAAGCAGACACGATGATCATCAGCGAGTGTTACTGCAAACAGACGGCAGAGTCCAAATCCATACCATAGGGCACATTCAAACCATCAACCGCATCGACAGCGCATCCATAGTGTAATATACAAATATAGTAATATTTTCATACACACCTCCGCCACTGTGCTGATGTTGGTCAGCCTCAGGCTCCTCTGACTCCGGCTGACTTGTAGCCATACTCTGACTCTGAATTTGGACTTGCCCAGTCGACTGGGGGACATAAGAGACCCCCTGTGTCAAGCCCGTCAGCTGGGTGGGTTGAGAAGTGTTGTAGGTAGCACTGGGAAGGCTCTGCTGGGATGCTGGCAGAGCCGGCATGGGTGTGCCGTGTTGGTTGGCTTGTGGAAGAGGAATATAGGCAGCTGGCTGCGGCACCGACTGGGAGAGAGGCAACTCTTTGCTGGGTGGGTGGCTTGGTTGCTGGGCTGTTTGTATCTGACACAGTTGTTCTTCTTCAATACTTCGCTTCTCCTGATCTTCTCTGACCTTTAAAGATAATCAGAACCAAATGCATTAAAATCCCTCAATGGGCATTTGGGCTGTGAAGCATGTTTGAAAAGAGTATGTAAACAAAACTGGTGTCTAAAAACACACCTGCTGTCTCTGTGCTCTCTTGCGACTTATGAGAGACACTCTGTCCTTGATGGCCTTTGCAATAGTCTTGTGGTCACCTTCGCATACATACCCGGACTCAACCTAAAACAGCCACATGGCGTCAACCTCAGTAAAGATCATTTATGAGTTAGAAGAATTTAAGGTTTAAAGCAGGCTTCCCCAATCCTGGTCCTTGAGGGCCGGAGTCCTGCAAGTGTGAGATGTTTCCATACTACAACACACCTGATTCCTATAATCCACTCATCAGCACTCTCTGCAGAAGCCTGATAACAATCCTGAGTTCGAATCAGGTACGTGGGAGGATGAAAACCTGCAGAAGTCCGGCCCTCAATGGCCAGGATTGGGGAAGCCTGGGTTAAAGGGTTAAGCCTAATAATAACAGTCAAATTCACCATTTCCTGAGCCACGTCGTCCGGGACGTCCTTGCTAAGGTCGAAGGAAAACTCAATCGCTTCATTGTCTTTGTACTTTCCCTTTAACTTCTTGATGTCCTCAATTCTAAGCCACAACTTAATCGCTTCCATCTCGCCATCATCCTCTTCAGCCAGCTCCACGCGGACACCTGTGTCCTCCTGGAAGAAGGCATGATTCAAGAGGTCCTTGATTGAATACCTAAATACGAGAAAAGAAGTGAATGTAAGAAGCTGATGTGAACCGTAGTTAAGTCGGAGATTCTCTCCAAATGTCATGTGCTCTTCTTAAATACGACACCTCTCATCCTTGTTCTGGCGAATACATCCCTCGATGATCTCCTTCACCTCAGGAATGGCCACTTTGTCAAAGCTGCCTGGCTTCACCCCCTACAGGAAACACAGAACACTGAATGAGAATAGTTTTCCCCTAAATGGGCTAGATCTAAATTTGAAAGCTAACCCCATACCTTTTCTTTGAACCCCTTTGTACCGCTACATAATTATCTTGGCCAACAGCGATGGTGTGGCTGTTTGGCCCTCTGTTGCCAGAATTACACAAAAGGTGCATGGTTATTTGTAACTGAAAAGCTGAAGATCAAGGATTACACTAATGTTTTTGTAGCAGGTTCATTTTTTCCTCTGCCAGTTATTTTATGGTTAAAAATAGTCTGTCGGTGATTGTTCAACAGTGACTAGACGCAATATTGAATACAAGTTAAAGCAAAACTGATACATATAATTACATTAATTAAACTAATGGCAGCATAATTAACCACGCTCAACTCTAAAACGGTGACTGAGACAATGGTAAGAACAATGCACAGTCACCTCAGGGAAGACATATGTAACATTAGAACACGCGACACCTCCTAAATGTCGGCACAGCAACACAATAAGACTTTGTTTCACAATGGCCAAGCTGTGTTGGGTTGCCCAAAGCCTTTTCAATTACCTTTGGAGGATCAGTGTAGCTTCAAGCACAGTATGTTGGCAATGCTTTAAAATACTGTGGCTGATCAATTGAGGGCCTAGTATTTTCCATAGGTGTGAATCAAGGCTAAGTAAGGTTCAGCCTCCTATTGTCTATGACTGTATGAATCATGTAGCTGAAGTAGTAGTATGTTATGATAATATGACATCTTGAATTATTCGGCTGTTACTACTGTTCATTAATGACCAACAAGAAGATTAATCACACAGTAAATGACAAAACAATGCATTTCAGCCTTCAGCTGTCCATGCCAGAATTCTGCACGCTTCTCCAACACACATGGCAATTAAGAAGGAATGGTTCCTCTGGGACTTCTACAGATTTGTGAGTCAGTCAAACTCTGGAATGCTGTTTAAGTGTATAAAACAATCCTTGTAATACAAAAGGAGCTAAATTGGATTAGGTGAAAAGACAGTAAATTCCAGAATGGAACATTTCGCACTCTTGGCACATGGGAAGAATGCAAGGTAAAGGGGAGCGACCTAAAACGAAGACTTACGCTGGTCACTCTGCGGTAGATCTGTGCAGCATTCTGGCACTCTGAGTAAGGGTACTCTGAGGTGGCCATCTCCAGCATGCACATTCCAAAGGCATACACATCCACTGACTCGTCGTACTTCTCCTCATACATCTCAGGCGCCATGAACTCAGGGGTACCTTAAATCAAAACAACTATTCAGAACTCTCTTCCTTACTGACAGCGTGGGCTTCTCAACCCACTGCTTCTTCTCTGCTCCTCTAACCCGTGAAGGGTTGAGGAAGCGGAGGATGAGAAGAGTGACCAGTCTGACGACATCTCCTGGGGTAGACCCTGCGAGGTGGAAGTTGGAAGAGAGAGGAGAGAGAAAAAAGGGGGAAGGAAGGCAAACAAAGAGAAAAAAAAAAAAGGAGGGAAAAGCTGAACTCAGTTACACTGTAGAGTAGAGGGCACATGTTTGTCTGTGTAGGACCTTCAATTTTGGAAATGGAAATTTTTTCTGAGGTAGCTGATGAACAGAAACGCCACATTTCGAGCAAGTGGCAGTAACGCCACATTTGAATAAATCACTTGAAAATGCAAGAATGCCAAAAAGGTTATTTATTCCAAGCATTGCCAACAATTTTGTCTGAGAAATACAACTAGCTATGGAAATGAACTTCGGTCAAGAGCTTACCTTCAAACCATACACTTTGCGCTTTATAAAACCACACTTACCTTAATAAAGTCTGACTTACCAGCTTCTCCTTGACCTGCAGATTTAATATGTTATTTATGGTCAAGGCTGAGTGAAGTATCTTCCATAGTTAGTTACTATTCCCAGCAGTGCATCCCTGAACATCAGCTCCTAGTTATTAACAGTTTACCCTCAATTTAGGTCATACACAGAAAAACGTTATTTGTTTAATGGAATGCATTTTTTGTTGTTCAAACTGATGCGTGTTCCAGCACACTGTCAAGACTTACCAGGCCCATAACAGTTCATACTTTTCTTCACTGACCAGCAGTACCCTATTTATTCCAAACAGCAGAATGGGGCACAGCTGTAGCTAGAGCCTACATTTTAAGCAAAAAGCTAACAAGAGAGAAAGTGGTGGAGAACTCCCTGGAATGTGAACGACAGGGAAAAGCAATCGGCAGTCCTGGAATATTTTTAGAAGACAGTAAAAGACAAACACTAGTGGGGAAACCTGTTGAGGCAAACCGATAGACAGATTTGTTAAACATGATGTGCCTGATTGGCAAACAGACCACATATTTCC
Organism: Vanacampus margaritifer; assembly: GCF_051991255.1. Lineage (NCBI taxonomy): Eukaryota > Metazoa > Chordata > Actinopteri > Syngnathiformes > Syngnathidae > Vanacampus > Vanacampus margaritifer. The sequence continues at coordinate 2,976,088 of NC_135437.1, forward strand.
AAACCACAGAACAAGACCAGTCAGTCTAAGACAGAAACAACGGCCATACCTTTAGCCATGGCCAGGTTAGCCTGCAAGAAGCCATAACAACTATTATAGTAATATTATTGATTAACAGCAGGAGAAAATTAGGCGCTACTTACATTCAGTAGGTGCCTGGAAAAAAAACTACTTTGGATAAGCATCGAAATATTCTGTACAATGACCAATACTTGAATGAACAAAGTGTGAAATCCCTGTGGTGATCTACCTAAGATTACCACAGTAATTGGCCTACATTTGAGCTGTGGTTTGAGGGACAGCTGAAACGCTGTGGTCTGTTTTTGAACCACATCGTCAAAAACAATTATGTCATCAGGTCAAAAGACTCCCCCATTAGACACCATTTCAGTTTAACATTTCGTGACTCCAGAAACAGAACAGCCCCCCAGCAAGTAGTTAGAAATTATGTTGGGGGTCATACCTATAACACTCTTGGCAAAAGATGCACGCTTCAGTGTGGCCAGTCCAAGGTCTCCAATCTTTACAGATCCCGTTGGGCCCGTGATGAAAATGTTGTCGCACTTCAAGTCACGGTGGATGATGGGAGGTGCACGAGTATGAAGGAAGTGGAGCCCCTTGAGGATTTGTCGACACCAGCTCCTCAACACTTTAATCTTCATCACCTTGAACCTCTTCAAATAACTTAAACAATGTACAAAAATTAAAAAACATAAAATAAAATAAATTACATCTCCCAGACATTACAGTATGTAACAGTATCAGTCTGTAATCATGTATTTTATTAACTGAAATGACAGTTTTATAGATACATACGTTTTGAGTGTTCCCGAAGTCATGAGTTCAGTAACCAGAACAATGCACTTCTTGCCCTTGGAAGGTCCCTCCCAGGAGTCGTAAAAGCGGACAATATTGGGATGTTGGAGGCCCTTTAGCATCCCCGCTTCCTCCTTAAAGCGTTGCCGCTCAGTCTTTGATAGTTTTCGGTCCTGTGAGAGTTACAAAGAAAACGCTTAAGACCGAACAGAATTAGACAATTCATTCATTAACTGCACCGATGATGTATGGAATGTTGATTACAACTTCAAAATTTCCCCCATGTGTACATGCACATTTGTAAACATTAAAAATTTTAGGATAAATTAAAAAAAAAAGACAAGAAAAATGGGCCAAAATCGTACATTCAAATTTTTATGGCTCACCTCTCTTGTACATTTTATGGTATGGCTACCAAAGTCTTTTTTGTACATCTCAGGGTGTTGCAAAAACTGTAGTCCTAGGTCAAACATATCAGGATAGGGCTTTGTTAACATCTATCAAATTTTCACTTAATGCTCTTTTAAGTGGAATGAAATTAAAATCAAACATGAGCTACGAAATATGAAACTTAAAAGATGAAAAATGATTGCGATGGTCCTCCAAAAGAGAGTCTCCCTGCCCCAAAATGTACAGTGTGCATGGGAGTGACTTGTAAATTCAATACTGTATAGTAGTGTTGTGTTCCTTATGTATTACGTTGGGGGGGAAGAATCAGTGTTCATCATCATAACATTTTTATTTTCTTTACGTGAACAAATGCATTTGAGACATGGCATCCATGATTAGTTCTCAATAAACTTACTTGCCACAGACTAGGGCTGGGTATTGCCAACAACCTCATGATACGATACGTATCGCTATACATATACATATGTATCCCAATACATGATGATGATGTAACCCAATACATGATCTTCAAGGCGATACATATTCCAATATTTGACATTAATTTACTTGTATTTTTATTATAACAGTCATATGTAGGGGTGTGACTTGCCTAGTAGCTTGCGATTCGATCTGTATCACGATTCATAGGTCATGAGTCGATTCGATACCGATACGAATCTAGAAGTCAATTATTACAAAAAATTTTAAACTAAAATTTAGGAAAAACTAATCAGTAAACTTGTACATGTACACTGTAAGATTTGCATCAAGGCTTGGAACAGCCTTGGGTTTCGGGCGTCTGACACTTTAGCTCCAACACGAAATCCTCGGAGGTTAGTGCCTACTGCATATGTGTGTGCTGTACTTTATTGATAAGAAAATGTGGTCCTTCCTGCTGCCAAATCGCTCAAATACACATCTGTTTTAGTTCCGTGTTGCAGGGAAACGAATGAAATGATAGGTAAGGCTGCTTTAATAAAGTTGAAAAGCCAGAAAGATCACCAAACGATTCACGAGCGCAGCTCCTGCTCACCACTCCTTCAGGGGATGGGTCAAATGCAGAAAAAGAATTTCGCCCCACTTAGGTGGCTGAGACAATCAGTGGTACTTTAACTTTAAAACGCAGGTAGAGGATCCCAGTACGATACAGTGGCTTTTATTTTTCGCCTGCACCATTATAGACGCTGTGAGCGGCACCGGAAGTCGCGAAACGTAACGATTACGTATTTCCGGCCACAAAATGCGGAAGTGTGAAAAGGGTCTATTGGGACGATGCAGCAGATGCTGCTAGGGCTCTAGTAAAGAGAATTCAGATATTTGTCTATAAATACATTAAACATGAAAATAATTACTGTAAAACATAATAAGACAGACTTGTTGAGCTATAGCACTAAACTCTTTTACCATTTCAGTTATTTTTGACTTTTTTTTTGGCATGGTCAAAAAGATGCATCTGACAGAGAGAAAAAACTTCCTATTCCACTAAAGCCACAATCTTTGTCATAAATTAAAGCACTAGACTATTTGCACAGCAAGAATGATGGTAGGGCATGAAACGATAAAGTATGGCAAATTAGCTTACGTCATCTGTGTGGACAAAGCTAACCGAGGTCTACATTCATGACAAAGCTAGGGATGAAAAGCAAGTTCTGTACTGTGTAAGCTGAAGTGTTTGAAAAAACAACTTATTAATATCTTTAGTGATGCTTGTAAATTTGTCACCACATATAAATAGGAATAGGAAACAGCAATATTACTGTCGGCAGTGCACCAAAAATCTGGAATGCAAATAGCCGCCCTACTCAAATTTCCTGAATACTTCCAGGCGTGACCTACATTTTCAACATTTGGAAATTTAGTCCAGTAAGACTGCCCCACTGATTCCTGACTGCCAAAGACCTCCCCTGAACACCCCAGAGACTTGGCCACCAGCCAGACTGTCCAGGAAATTCAACCTCAAGTGAGAGGCGAATGACTGCTCTGACCTGTACATGCATGTGAGAGAAACACAAAGCTTGGATAGTTTTGGTATTTGATTGCGGTTGCTTTTTATTTGTTGTTTTAAAGTTCAATGTTCTGTTCGGAATGACAGCAGAACATTGGGGAGGAGGGATTAGGTCTATGAAAATTACAAATCCGAGATGATACGAAATAAGCAGTTTGCACTCAGACCCACTGACCTACTTTCCAGAGTGTTTGTCTTGTAGAGAAGTGGTTCCTCTTTCACTTTTTGCACACCATGTAACGACAGCCATGTCTAACAACCACAGCGCACACAGGCTCAGTCAGGGTTCCTACACTAAGCTTGGCAAATACCAAGTTAACCAATTAATGGTTGTGTTTCTACTGCCTTCGCGCTTTTACAGATGCCTAGAAACAAAACCTCGCCAAGCCCCAAGCTTATGTTAAGGTCTATTAAGCAAAAAAGCTGTGGTAATCTCAGGTTGCATGAAAAGATAGATAGTGCAAGATAATGAGACATACAGTGGCGGAAAACATTTAGCCACTACTGACCTCATGAAAGCAATTGCCGTGTGGCTAGCAACACTAGGACAGTAAGTACATTTTAGTGCTTTGCTCCTTTTCAGGATTCTCTCCAGTAACTTTTTGAAAAAAGTTCTGGGACTTCCTTATGACTTATGTGAAACCCATATGACAAGTTTTTCCTCTTTGAAGTGACCAATTAGCACATCTACAAAAATTTTACCTTTGCTTTGTTCAGTGGTTGAGAAGAGAAGAGAGAGTTGTGGCAGGGCAGCTTGCTGCTTCTTCACCGTGACAATGCGCTTGCTCATATTAATAAAGAAATCCGCCGATAATCATCAGCAATTATCGACCAATTTGACGTCATACAGATAAACCAGATAATAAAGAAATCCACCGATAATAATAGACATGCCATTTTGTTCCATTTGTTGTGGGTCAAGTTGTGCCTAACTCCGCAACCCCTCCCCTCTCCTATGGTAGTGTCGCATATTTGTGACATCATAATGCCCGCAACCTCGTGTTTACAGAAGATGCATCATGGCGACACGCCAGTGTGGGCTTTCTTTACTGTGTCTCCCCAAAATGTTACCATTGCAGTTTTTTGTTGCTTTTTTAAAACATGACTTTTGTTTTGGCAAACTCAAAATGAGTTACTGGTAGTCTGAAGCAGAGATAACGTAAAAATTCAGCTACATTGTGCTTTACACAAGGTTTCAATGTGTTTGTACATTAGACTTATAGTAGGACTCGAAAGTACATTTGTATTCAAGTTTATTTTGCGGTTATCGGCACTTTAACAGCACTTTCTAAATTATCAGTTTATCGGTATCAGTTGAAAATAATCAGTTGAAAATAGCATTATTGTGCATCCCTACTTTTTATTTCAATTTTTTTTAAAGAAATTATGTTGACATTTTTGGAAAACTTGATTTACAGACTATTTATTTGCTTAGTTTTTAATTTAGCTTAACATGCTGATGACCCTGGATGCTCTCTGCAATTTTTGTTCTATTTTTTTTTAAACACAGCTGTCAATTCTTTAGATGTTTAAAATTACAAGAAAAAGTCATGTTTTTAAAATGTTGACGCTACTATTTTCCCTTTACTGCAAATGAATATCAGCTTGAAATATCGGTCTCCTTGACTACTAATAATCAGTATCTGCCTTGAAAAAAAACATATCGGTCTATCACTAATCCAGGCTCTCATTTGATTTGTTTTACTGACAGCTACTGTGAGAGTCAGTCCCTTCTGAAGAGAGTCAAGAGTAGAGCAGTACAGAAGAGCAGAAAATGCTTCAAGGCAAAGACTATCATAAATAACCCAACAACCTCTAAAAATAGTTGGAGTGAAAAAAATAATCATGTTGAGGCCTGGCTATGTCAGGTCCTTGCACTGAGGTTGACACTGAGTACTAGGATAGAGGCTTCAAGGTAGGTAGGGTCTGGCTCAGACGGTTCAATAAAAAAAAAGAAAAAAAAAAAGAAGAAGTTACTCAGTGACTGCTTGTGTGCAACGATGTCGTGGGTGACGTATGACAATGAGGTCAAAGATTAGTGTAACAGTCAATCAAACTGTCAACAATGACAATACAAAATAAATCAAAACTAGAGCTGCGAGCTGCTATGAAGTGCCCTCGCCTGGGCCACTTTGGGGCACTGGCACATTGGAATTTTATTATTTTAAATGGCACAATAACCTTTTTATATTATATTTATTATTTATTTCATATTGAGGAAATGTCCTTGCACAGCCACCACTAGTCTTACTTTCCTGCTGGGCAGCATGCAGGAACGCGTGTAGTGTAACAAGAAAAAAAGAATCCTCCGCACACTAACCAGGACTTTAGTTAGCGAATTTATTTAAAGGCAGTGATTAAAATGGTTCAGTATTAGGAGAATTTTCTGTCATTTTGTTTTTTATGCAAATCGATGTTGGTGACAATCGCTGTGATTGGCTGTTAAGATAGGAAATGCAAAACAGTTGTTACTTTTCCCCCCTCCAGTAACCTGCCTGTGTACATCTTTTTTTCCCCATTTCATCAAAAAAGATCAAAACACAAATCAAAGTCCAGTTAATTGTCATTATATTTACTACATAGAGAAAAATGTTCCAGGTGAATTCAACAATTAAATTGAACTACTAATTGAGCACATCACCCTTACATAATGGGCTGCAATGCAGTTAGTCCGATTGGAGTTGCCGTAGCGTGACGTCATCGGCGATTTTACCCAGATGAGAAACAATTTGCATTTGCGAGCTACACTCTAAAAACAGTTGAGTCAAAAATAACCCAACTATGGGTCAAAAAAGGACAGATTCTCTATTTGGGTCTATTTGACCCAACTTTGAGTCAAGAAATGCGTCTTTTAGTGTAAAATAACTCGGAAATATTGGTCAGATCCCTTACTTGGGTCAAAAAATTGGGTCATTTTGTGTAAAACAACCCAGAAATTTGGGTCAAATTGACCCATTAAGTGGATTGGTCCATTTTTGACCCATAATTGGGTTACTTTTGACCCAACTGTTTTTAGCGTGTACAGCCAATTAGCGATCTCCATTTTACACACTGCAATTGATGGCAGCTCAATTGAAACCATGACTACAAAGTACAATGACTCAAAACCTTCATTTTACTTCAATATGTATTTTGCTTGTATTTTTAATACATTTGGAATTTTATTTAATGAAAGCATGATGGTAATTGGTCTGACAAGCAATGACTTTGGAAGTACGTTATGCAGTTTCTACAACTAGGTATCCATAATGTCTACCGCATGGAGTTCCATGCGAGCCTGACATTAAAGTTAGGCTTGGGGGGAAAAGTGGGCATTGCGTCAATACTGACAGAAGGCCCGTCAGTCAACGACGGATGCCATGGCAGTCGTCCATTTCGCTGAGGGAATGACGAATGACGGCTTGACAATTACAATGTTGTTCGGCTAAAAATATTGACGATGACGGAAGGGTGTCCTGACTGTTGACGATTGCCGAATGACGGACGCTCAAAATTCATTGGTGCGCCCACCTCTGGTATTCAGTACATCAGGGCTCATTTGGAACCCAAGACTCACAGAGGAACACATTGATTGACATGCTAGTCTTTATTGCACAAAAAAAAAAAAAAAAGAAAAGTTCAGATGGCAACTTAGACAGTCATTCACAGAATAAAGTGCACTTTCTAATGATAGTGACTAAAATACATGTTTTATAGTACTTAAGCCTCAATGTTAACACTGGTTATTTTTTTACTTGAAGTTTTAAAATGTTATTCAACACATTGTATGTACAGTTATTGTTGTACGACGCTGACAGTCTTACTGGGAGGAATTATTTTGTATTTAAGTGTAGAAATCAGACAGAAAAAATGCTAGCAAATGGATGGACATAAGCAACCAGCTGGACAAGCATCCACAAAAGCCTCTGGGGGATGCCTGGGGATCCCTTCCTCATTCTGAATGTTGGCAGAGCTTGTAAGTAAACAGGTGGGAAGGAAGCAACTGGAAGAAAACACTGATGAAGATGGACGAGTGTGCAGTGGAATACGTGAGTCCCCTAACTTGTATTCTTTCCACTTACTTACTGATGCGGCCTACTTATTGTAAAAGGGTGCCTGTAATGTGAACTCCAACACAAATCAGTGGGTTAATGGATGGGGTTCGACAACTCTTTTCTTGCAAAAGAGAAGTTTTTGCAGCAGTTTTGAATGCACAATGTTAAAAAAAATTGCCAGATTCCATTCCAATGGGCCTTGTAAAATTATTTAGATTTAGAGTTTACTGATGTTAAACGTGTAAAATACTCCCCCATTCTCCAATTGGGGTCTTTGTACGCAAGAAACATTTTCAGTGTAGCGCCATCTGTAATAAACACGAAACGCTCACACCTTCTGCCCTTTGATCGTTTGTTAAAGACAGCGCCAAGGGATGAACGGAAGCAAAACCAGTCAAACTTGTTGTATTAGCATACAAGCTTTCATCTGGCACCAAGCTCCCAAGGAACATATTGAGCTCATTTGTTTCTGCATCACTGAGTAGAAAATCAACAGGAACCAAAGCAGCAAGCGGATTAGATGAGCTCGATCATGTTTTAAAATGTTTAAGAACTGGGTGTACATTTTTCCCAGTTAACATAAACATTTTAAATCTATGCACTAGGGATGTGCCAAGAAGGAAAAACAAAGATATGCATGATCACGGGACAGCTTTAGCAATCATGTGAGGGGATTTTAGCTTCACATGTGCAACTGGAACATTTCCAGTAAATGAAAATCAGCACAACCACAGGAATTTCTTGTCGTATTTTCATGCTTATATTTCGGGTTAGGCCAAGCCCGCACGTGACACACTTCTGATTATGATTAAACCATAAAAACATCTTTAAACACGATCAGAATTAGTGCAGTGATGTCATCATGCCTTAACAAAACAACTTATTTTTGTAACTCCCATCCAATGGTCTCCGAAATGCATTACTTCTGTGCTAATTTTGCTGGCATCAATAAATATTTGTCAATCAATGGATTTGAGAAAGTATAACAGCCACTGTCATGAAACACAGGTCCAATCAAAGAGTCATTCTGCAGAAATCGAGTTACTGATTCAGGATGGCTCTATGCTCAAGATAATTAAAATATGATATGAGAAGAGTTTCATCGGCAAACACTAAAATATATATTTTTTTTAAATACACAAAAACACAGGACCCATTTTTTCTAGTGTGGGATGATGACAACGCCCAGAGCAAAGGAAAATGGGCATGCAAGGAGACAAAATACACACAATTTTTTTCCCCTAAGTGGTGCTGATGAAAATTGTTTTATGCAAATCCCTTTAACGCAACTACAGTGATACATAGACAAAAGAACTCCAACTTGTTAAACCATGTGATGATCTGCAAGTCACACCGTACGGCTGTAAAATTGCTGTTCTGATTAATGTAGTGGTGCATGTAAACGGCAAAACCGAATACATCTCGCCACACAATAACAGAGGACCAGAGCTCTTGCTGTTGCAAATAAATAGCCATTTATGAAAAAGAGTGCGAAAACTTGCACGCTATGTGACTAATCAGTCACGTCGCTTGGTTTGTAGCAGGCCTTACCTGCCAATCAGGCTCCAGTTTCTGACATCACTTACTAGGCCATGCCCCTTAAATGCAAAACACTAATACTGAAGTACAAACAGCAATTAATTTATGAAACTAGTTTATTTCTTGACGTTGTTTTAAAAATTTTAAATGTGATATTTGTCTTTATTAGAAACAAAATATATGTGGTGGATTTTTGGGGCTACAACAGATTAATGGCGCTACAATGGATTTCAATTTCAAATTGAGTTACAAACTTGGTCAAGGAACGTATTAAACTTGTGAATCAAGAAACCACCATATTTAAATCAATGTTTTACCATACTACTGATAAAACAATCATTTTTGACAACGTACATTGGATGATAAAGCAGCTTGGGGTGAAATAGTTAAAGAATTAAATGTGAACTGGGGCCATTCATGAGGAAGACCAAAAAAAACCCAGCCGAAACGAGCCCTGGCAAGCCAGCCTGCTGTGCTTCAACACAGGAGATTCTTCTGTCAGGAATGTGACCCACTTTACATTCACACAAGCATTCTGAGCACAAGCGCAGTGAGTATGCGCACTATTGGTGCCGTGTAAGGGGGAGGGGCACGTGCCTGTAATTTTCACATTGTTAAGAAGTGTGCATATGAAACTATGGCTGCTGTACATGAGTTGCTGTTGGATAAACTGAGAGCGTGACAGGAAAAGCCAACAATCATGTGGCGAATGAGGTCAAACTTTGCTCGGGGCCATGGAGCTGCCTCAGATGGCCACACAGCATAAAGCTACTTTATCTCTCTTTTTTTTTTTTGATTCCCAAACATATTTTGCTTAGGTCACGACTAATTGGGCCAAATCCAATTCAAAATCAATCGCATATTTGACACAAAGCAATTACATTAAGTGCCCATATAACAGGCAATAATCAGATTTTGGCCAAGAATAATTTAAGTAACTAACTTTTACCTAAATAAGATTTAAATGCATTTGGACTTCAAGTGCACTAACTTTTTTATGAAATTTATGAAATTCAGTACCATCTTCTACATGCTTTCCTCATTTCCAAAATGGAGTGCAATCATCTTAGTCAATGAACAGCAGATTGTGTACACTATTAGTCCACCAGTGCTAAACTGGCTTGTTTCTTAATGACTTAAAAGTGAGCAGGCCAGCCCAAAAATGTTTTTTTTCCCATATTTTACATAAAACAATTAAAATTATGATTACTGATTAACTAAAAAAAAATACAATGCTTAAAATAACTTTTTTTGGTCCCCCTATGTGGGGAAAAAAAGAAGTTTGTTGGATTCACATAAAAAAGATAAAATAAATAGTACGGACATTGGTTGCATGCATTAAAATAATGTTTTACCAACATGAATATTGCACAAAATTTAATTATTTATGTTGGGGAAATATGATTTTAATGTGTCCATATTGTGCATCCAATGTCCGTAATGTTTTAATGTGAATCGAACACTTTTTCTTCAGTGTATTTTTCCTTATATTTACTGTACATGAAATTCCTGGCAATTTTCTGTTATCTTATTTCTGTGAAAATAATATCAAGTGGAAAGAAAATGTCGCAATCAATATGTGGTTGAACAAATTAATTTCAAGGAATACAGAGAAGCCAAAGTTTAATGAGTTCTTTGTCAATGTTGGTAATGACCTACCGAAAGAAATTCCTGAGCCAAGAAATAAATATGAAATGGATAAATATATCAAAAATTAGGGATGCGCCGAAATGAAATTGTTTGGCCGAAAACCGAACGCAGGAAAAAAAAAAATATATATTTTTAATTAGCATTGCATTTATTATAATTAATTAAAATTATAATATTATTATAAAATATTTAGGCCTATTTAGCGCGGGCATTTTAACAAAGCACAATATAAATTGAAATGCGTCCACACCACAGACATGATGGTGAATGGTACATTAAACACAAACGCGGGGTGAGCAACTGAGCATTTTCTGGCGGTGCAATGGCACTTTATAGTCAATGTACAGTACTTCACACCGGTCCGGATTTGTAGGCTCTTTGGAGCGGGACACGGTGCGGCGCACTAAAAATCGGCACGTTCACATATTCACCAACGTTTAAAAATAAATAAATTTCTTCGCACCAGCCAATCGGCTTTGGGAACAGACTGCAAAATCACACATGGCGTCCTTTACAGATCTGTAGTCACCCGGATATAGTGTTTACTTGTTTAAAACTGCTGATAGCAATAGTGCTAACATTAGCTAAAGTATTCAGCATGGCCACCAGAATGCAAGTGAAAAAGTGGAAGCGCTCGAGGGGCTCTCATGAAAGAATAAAAGGAAGGCGCTGAAGGAGAAAGAGTGGCTCGCCTGTAGTGCAGTACTTGGCGGCGCTCTCAATTTTGACATATTTACCAAGGGACCCTCTCCTTCTCCGGGGTGCACAATGGCAAACGCCAGCAAGCAAGGCAGACACTCAACTCCCATGTTTGGTGTTTAATTCAAACAGACGCTTGCAGTGGGGTTTTGTTTTTTGCATCATCCTCTTGTTTGTTTTTTTATTCTTTTGGCTTGAATTTTATTTCGAACAAATGCCCAAAATGCAACTTTTTGCCATTTTCGGCCCAAAATTTTCGGTGGCCGAATCTTCGGTGCATCACTATTAAAAATAACTCCTACACTACTTTTCTTAGTGCTGTAAATGAAACTGCCGATTTAAATGTTGTACAATACTAAAAAATAAAAAGTCCACTGATTGCTTCAATATTGACATGACAAAAGTATCATTGAATATGTTATGCAACCATTCACAAAGATCTGTAGTTTGTCATTCAAAGCTAGTATCTTTCCACTGAAAATGAAAACTGCCAAAGTCATCCCTATTTAAAAAATTGAGATAAGAGATTTATTCACTATAGACCAATATCAATTTTGCCACAGTTCTCACAAAATTTTGGATTTTTTTTTCCACATAGGCTGCACATTTTCGTTAAGAAACATAAGTGAAAATTAATATGGATTTAGAGGAAAAATTATCAACCTTGATGGCAGTCATGGAACTTGTAGACACTAAAACTACCAGTATTGACCATTTGCACCAACGTCACGTGATCACGTGACTGCCCTATGATGGACGGCGGAAAGAAATGATTGTTGAATGGAAGTGGTCGTGACCCGGAGCGACTTAGTGACTGTTATTTTACAAATTAAATGTTATTATTCCCCATAGAGCCATGGAATCTACTACTTCAACCGAAGGTCGCCTGTTAGTCGAAGTTGCACATTTAGTTGGGACTCAGAGCGTGATATTTACTTAAGTTGGAGATCGCTAGTTTGAAAACAGCCCCTTACACCTTCTGTTGCCTGCTGTTTTTACCAAGTTAATCAAATCGCCGACATTGCCGCAATTCACAGCCCACAACCTATATCCTTATGTTGTTAATGCAGTCTCTTCTCCTTACACCGGGGCTGATTCAAAAACTTGTCGCTGGCTGAGTCGAGATGCTACGCTCACATCGAGGGACAATATACCTCGTAATGCAAAGGTAAAACTTGTTTATCATGCTAACAGACTTATTTTTACATCGTTCGTTCTATATAGAAACACTGTGATGATGGCAGGTGTTATTATAGGCTGCTTACTGTGGGAAACAATCAAAAGGAAATGCAAATCAGTGGGGTCTTTAACAGGAAATGTCAGCAGCTGTTACTCAGGTACCTGCCAAAGGAAATTGCACTGGCTCCAAGGCAAAAAATGTGTCCTTTTACAAAAAACTGGGTGATATAGGATAAATATAGGTTTTAATAATCATTACATGAGGGGAGACAAAAATGAAGCCTCTACAAATCAGAATACACCCAAGCTGTCTCTTGAGGAAAATTCCAAGATGCTCTTAACTCAAGAGAAGCTGCCAATTCATTAGTAGACAAAAGACCATTACTCCACCACTAATAGCAGTTGAGTACAGCCATCTCTATAACGCACAGTTTAATATGAGAGTACATGTGGTGCGAAAATCAGGGAGCACCATGGGCAAGCACCATTGAGTTAAATCAGTAGTGTTAAACGTACCATCAAGGGGTCCAATCCAGCCCATGGGGATAGAATGCATTATCTGTAATTTTTCCATAAAAGTAAATGTTGCTGCTAATTTTGTCCACTGGAGGGTAAAGCTGCACCTCTAAGAGATACCTTTTTTTGCTGATACACTGTATAAACGGGTGTCTACTAATGCTGTCTACATGTCCTGGTCATTATTTTGAAATTTTAAGTGCTTTTTAATTTTTATAATTTTAATGGGGTTTTTTTTGAAAGCTTGAATTTGGGGCAAAAAATGTGTGTGCGTGTGTGTGTGGCCATCTTCAGGTTCAACACTGGGACAAACACAATTTGGCTGTTTGTCCTTTCATTGGATGAGAAGTGATTTACTACGCCACTTGTATAGTATGATGTAGTCGCTCTGCCACATTGAGTTGGAGTAGTTGCAAACATCTTTGTACCGATTTTCAGGTTAGTTATTTATTAGCATAGCATTTGGTTAGTTTATTTAGCATAGCTTGCTGTAGTATAGAAATTATTTAGATTGTTGTTTTCGCTGCTGCTGTCAATCACACCCAGACCACACCCAACCATCTCCTCGTTTGCAAGCCCAACAGTCCTCCAGGCAGCACTCCATTTGAGCGCTGTTTTCGAATATTAGTGAGGGGTGGAGCAAGAGTCTGATTTCCTGCTGAGTTGCACTTTAAGGTATTATGAACCACCCCACACGGTTCCCACCCTTCTAAACACTTGTTACACTTAACTCATTCAATGCCATCCACGAGTTAACTCATTTTTTATAATCCAACCGTTAAGTGCAATTTAGCGATTAAGCAATTATGAACCACGCTGCATGGCTCCCACCCTTCTACACACTCATTACACTTAACTAGGGCTGTCGCTATCAAATCCTTTTAAAATCGATTATTCTATCCATCGAATAATGAATAAAACAGAAACGCTGGTAATGTATACTGATTTTAAATCAGTTTTATCATAAACTTAACATTTTTAGATTGTAAATGATACAGGTGACTGATGTCCATAAATGTCATATTTCGCTAACAATATTTTTTAGTGCGTGCCACGTCATACATTACAGTACCATAGTTCCCCTCTCTGCCACAACCCCGCCAAGAAGCACCGCACCATTTACGCATTTCAACTACCTTTCGCTCCTGCGCGCCACAGACGCCACGGCACAGAAGCTTTGCAAGCAATCCCAAAACAAGTAGCTTTCTTGCTACAACACATTGGTGCGTTGTTCCATGTTTTATACACTGTACACAATATCGAAAGCACATTTTATGCAAGACTTACTATCCAATGGTTTCCCCCAGCGCTTTATAGGCCTGAGGGAAAGCTTTTCAAAAGCCCCCCTCCACCACATTCACCCCAATGAATGAATGGATAAAATTAATAAAACAATCCAATTTCTTACCTGCAGCTCACACCAAGCCACTTCTACTGTAGTTTCTGTATCCAAGCCCTTGTAGACCGTCTTGAAAGAGCCACGCCCAATTTCAATGTCAAACTTCAGGAAACGTCCATCTGGCGACGTTCCCACTGCTTTTGTTTCGGCCTCCTCAATGTCCTCCTGCACTTTCTTCTCTGCTTCCCTCTGCTCTGCCTCAGCACGAGCTTTGGCAGCATCTTTGTCCTCCTCATCGACGTCTCCTTCGTGCAGTACCTTTGAGTCGGCAGAGTTATCCGGCTCGCTTTGACTCAATTCTGGCAGCGACTGTCTCTCCACCACCAACTCATTGTCACAAACATCCTGTATGATCGACGCCTGTTTCGTAGGTACTACATCCACCTTGGCAATTTCCAGGTCTTTCCGCTCTCCCCTTTCCAGAGTCTCAGCGGACTCCTCTTTACGAGACACACTTTGTTCAACCTGAGTCGCACGTACGACGGCGGCCTGTTGCCGCTGCACCGGGACCTCTCGCAATTGGTTCCGCTGAGCGGCAGGTATAGGGATCCTGCTAGGCAAAGGGAGGGCCAACGCTGTGGCATTGCAGTCGCTGATCACACTGCGGCGGAAGAATCGGTGCTCGGGGTTGCCGCGGTCACGCTCCATGGTGTGATGCCGCCGCCTCACTTCAGCTGGACGGGATTCGTTGACCATCGAGTCCGAACCAGTGCTGGGACTGTTTCCACTCTTCGGAGGGGGAGCCAGGAACTTTACCATTTTGTCATCAGGCTTTTCGGACATTCCACACAAAAGAGTACGAGGAAGATTAGAACAGAAAAATTAAAATAAGGAGCATTCCATGTTGGCTAAGGATTTTTGTATAAAGCAGTATCTAAAAGTAAAAGAAAGAGGGGGGGGAAGTCTCAAATTTCCTTTTCTTGTCCGTCTTTATACACATAGTGCAGAGATTGGAGGAGGTGGATGGACGTTCTTTTGGAAAAGGTTTGAGCACCAATACAGGGCACAGAGTGCTGATGTTGGTATACCAAACTCTTTAAGTTTGCACCACCCATTCTGTAAGACACAGGCTGCAGCTTCTGTCAAGCATAAGGGCTCGCTGTTGAGGAAAAAACATGCACAGCACTCTTACAGATGCCCGGCCTCTGAGCAAAGGCCCACTGGTAAAATAATCCAAATTTGCTCTTGTCCAATTTCACTGCAAGAGAAAAAAAAACAATAATGCTTCAGATTAGCCAAAGAAAAACACAAAATGGAAACAAATGTACTTGAGTATTGGAATAGTATTTGGCGATGTTAAACATACTGTATGATATAAAACTAACCCAACATATTTTGAATTACAGTCATGTGTGTATTTAGCGGTAAAGTCACATAATGCTGAGGCGCTACTGTTGAACTCTTTGAACAGATCGTCATGTATTTTTGGGGCTTATGTTTGTCACAGAGAATGTGTCCAGTCTAATTAATGACTTAGATAATTAATGATTGAGATATGAGCAAGTTATTTATTTCACTTAAGTTTCAAATCCATCCTCAAAACCACCCTGCATTGCTTGTATTTGACAGTTGAACTTGAAACGCGTGTGGCGGTTAGCATAGCATCTAGCTTTGTTGTGAACCGATCATGGCAGATAAAAGCCTTCTCGGCGCAAATGGTTTTAAATTGCTACGCTAGCATGCATGCTAGGGTATCTGTTATCTTAAAAGCATGCTACCGTGTGTTTTGAAGATAGCGAATGTTTTACGCATGCGTGTGCCCAATAATATGGTGCGCCTTGTGTGTATGTTAAATACAGAAATAGCACACGTAATTGAGACCGTGCCATTTAACCCATTAAGGCCATAACCGCGCTTCTACCGTTACTGCCAGGAGCGCTCCAGCGCGCTTCTTTCTTTAAAGCCGAGAGAGCGGATTTGTCATTTTGTTTTGACCAATTCTTAATCTCTAAAACGATAAAATGCATCAGAATATACACGTGAGGGTGACGTGGGCCTCGTAGCATGTCCTGTTTATTCGAGCATTTATGGATGATGCAGATTCGCGGGAGTTATTAAATAAATGATGCGATAAACCAGATATTAAAGAAATCCGCCGATAATAATAGACATGCCACGTTGGTCCATCTATTGTGGTTGTGGCTCAAGTTGTGCCCAACTCCTCAACCCCTCCCCTCTGGTGGTGTTGCATATTTGTGATGTCATAATGCACACGACCTTGTGTTCACAGAAGATGTATCATGGTGGCATGGCAGTCGCCATTCTGGGCTTTCTTTTCTGTGTTGCATTTTTAAAACATGACTTGTTTTGGCAAACTCAAAATGAGTTACTGGTTGTCTTTGAAGCAGAAATATCAATAAAATGCTGCTTCATGGTTCTTTACACAATGTTTCAATGTATTTGTACACGTTAGGACTTGAAAGTATATTTGTATTTAAGTTAATTTTGCAAACAATTATCGACTTACGGTTATCGACATCGGCACTTCCTAAATTATTGGTTTATCGGTATCGGTTGGAAATAGCATTATCGTGCATCCCTAGTTTTATTAATTATGAATTACTTAATCTTTTTTTTAGGAATCATTACATTATTTATTCTCTTTTGTTACTTATTATTACAGCTATCTTTTGTTTTGCCAAGTGGTGTCGTGTTTGCGGTGATGAAGTGAGTTCTGGTGATGTGCTTTTGTCGTCATCCTCAAAATCGAAATATTTCAATCATTGACATTGCATCAGCAAAGAAAGCAAGTGATTTTCAACACTCAAGATTGGTGAATAATTTGTATATACATAGAGTATAGATTTGTGGAGAAAAAAAAATTCTGATGTGAGGTGGGGGCTGGGCGATATGGCCAAAGAATAAAATCTCGATTTTTACAAACATTAAGGACATTTACGATTTTAATTTCTAATAAACCCATCAAAAATTTATTTAAAGGTTTCATTGATTCAAAAATAATTCCTGTGCAAAATGTTCAGGCAACAATAATGTATATTGATTCTAAATTAGTTTTGACAAACTTAACATTCATAGTTTTTTTCTTAAATGCCACAATTAAGTAGTTGGTAACTATTGTAAAAATGTCTTTTGAAAAATGTAAAAATGTCCCATTCTAGCATTCTGCCACAAAAACATTTGAATGTAACACAACATAAGAACAAAAGCTTTTAAACATCCAAAAGACAAACTTCGATTTCACGTTTTAGAAAATTTTCAACGATTACATTTTTTAATATGACAATGTATTGAATTAATTTGATTTATTGCCCAGCCCTAATGTGAAGTATCGGCCAAAGGCAGCCGATATACAGGGCCAGTGTTGGTTCTGGCAGGTCCACCACAATTTGGCTCCTGATAGCCCGACAGGGCCACCACCCAAAAAGGCTCAACGCAGAACCCTGGGTACACATGTACAAGGATCCAATGCAATATCTTTATCTCAAAATCCGCCGTTACTGAGCCATAACAACATGAGGTTAATTAAAATAATGGCTGTGGTTGGAGTTGGCAACCCTGTAACTGCACTTTCACTCTTTGACTAGAGGCATATCATATCGCTTTAAAAATACCATCCATCCATCAATTCTTTTTTTTTTTTCCCATGCAAAACAACACTGGGAAGTATGCATGGTGACTTCTCAGTATTCAAATTTTTTGACATTCTGTTTTCAGGTGTTTTATAAGCTGGAAGCCCAAATGATGTAAAGATAAACAAATAAATACTTGAAATCACTTAAATTGTGGGCCCTGGATCTATAATCTATGAAAGTTTGTCTTTTTGAATGGAATTATGGAAATTATTTAACTTTTAAGGACATTCTAATTTTTTGACAAGCACCTGTATTTGCTTATAGTTAACGGCGAAAGGGCTTAACACGAGTGATACGGACCCTTTGAACTGGAAAACAAAAAAGCCAGAACAGCAGCCTGTATCCCGGAAAACTTGGAAGTCCGGTCAGGTCACTTAACGCAACGCACCACTGTATTTACTACAACAAATCAAACAAACAGGCAAGGAATCAGAATCATATTTATTGGCCAAGTATGTAAAAAGTAAACATATGAGAAATTTGTCTCCAGTGGTCTGACAAATACTTTGTATGTTTTTACATACTTGTCAATAAAGATGATTCTGATTCCTTGCCTCTAAGAGTGGAGAACAAGCAGCTATTAACAGCAAATAACATTATAATAAGTGGCTAGACATAAAAATAATACAACAGCTACACAGTAAGCACACACTTGTACACCTGAAAACGGTTACAGTTTACATCATCCAAGACAAAGAGCTTTTAATGTAACATGTTTATGATAAATTAATAGTCTATTAAATATTTATCAGCAATGTTTTCATTTTTTCTTTTCTTTTTTTAACAGCAGTTTACACATAATTTTCATATGTATGTTAACAAGCAGTTGTTCTGGCTTTATTGAACCGATTTAAAAACATAGCCTCTGCTATGTTATGTACTAACCAGCTCAGTTGGACAAGTGGCAAAGTGTCCGCCCTGAGACTGGGAGGGTGAGGGTTCAATCCCCGGCCGGGTTATACCAAAGACTATAAAAATGGGACCCATTTGCCTCCCTGCCTGACACTCAGCATTACGGGTTGGAATTAGGGAGTTAGATCACCACAGAACATCAAATGCAGCACTAGCTCCCTAATCTTGACCATTTGTCAAAACCCATTTTACTAGTAGACAGCTGCCACTAAATCGCCGGTTCAGATCGAGAAAACGTAACTATGTAATCGAGATTATCACATTAATTGCATTAATCGCATATGAACACAACGATAAGGCCGCACAGTCAGGGAAGGTAGGGGGACGTGTACTTGAAAATTTGTATCCGACACTGCATCCACCAAGCCCATTTTAGCCCGTAGTTTGGCACCCATTTAAAAATGCAGTCAATGACAATAAATTCGGCTAATTAAGTCATCCACAGCCTACCGTAATACAACACGAACCAGGCGGCATTGATGGCCGACCGCACATTTGAAACGCAGAATAATAAACAGTAGTGGCGTGTATAATACATTTTTTTTAAATGTATGTGGTAAAACTGCCATTTTACCTACTTGGCACGAGTTTTGTGTTCATACGTTTCCCCCGGGTCTTTTTGTGACGCCGAATGCACCTTGAGCGGCAACATTTTCAAAGGCACAAAGCAAAAAAGCAGAGACCGGCTCTTTGTTAGCTTCCGAGCTAGTTAGCTCCTAGGAGCTAATCCCGAACCCGGCGGCCTAACCAGTGAAACGTCACCTCGCGCATTTTACACAGGATGCCCTCCCGCTGTTTGCTTTCTCAGATAGCCTAGCCGTCGTACGAAAATCTAGTCTCAAAAAGATATAAAAAATAGATTGTGTTACCGTATCGAAGTCCATTTTCCATCCCTGAATGATTAACATGGTGCGCCAGGTACGTTCGGCCGGTGCAACGTTGGATGGAAAGATATACCAGGCGGACAGGGTGGCAGTGACAACCAGCGTCACTGACTTAGCTTAGCGTGCTAACCATTAGCTAGGCGGGTCTTGCAGATGGCCCTGAGAACTAAACGCTAGACCCGCCCCCCTTACCTCAATACAATTCAATGTAGTCTGTCTCTATTTAACAACAAAAACACTTGAATTTGTCACAGTCGCGCCGTTATATTTCTACAGAACACACTTAGCTAGTAACCGAGTTCGTCTTTATGAAGAGGTAAATAAACGGTGACCTACCTAGCATCCACAAAACAACTGAGTGACATTCAACGGAGTTGAAATACTACGCGCAGCGGAAGTGAGTACAATGAGTACATGGTCGGTATCCGAGTATTATCGACATTTAAGGATCCAATGTGCCGAAAAACAAGGGCATTTTGGGGGGTCCAAAAAAAATCCCCCAGCAACGCAGTTCCTTCGCATTGACGAAAAAACGGTCTTTTCTGTCTGCGCATGCGCAATTGTCCGATAACCTCATAACCACCGCGCTAGCATATTCGAATTTGAAACAAGATGAGTTACGTTACATCAAAACGCCTTCGTATGTCGTAAGTAACGGAACATTGTTTGACCGTTTCCATATGCTATATCGAAACAACTATTTTAGTTAGAAATAAGATCATACTTTTTCATAAGTAGTTTTCGTTTCAACAGATAAAAATCCATGCAAGCGGAATTAATTGCACATTGGAATTAATTGCACATTGGACTCACAGCAGAAAATACTGGGGGGACATTATCTTGTGAATTTAACTGACATTCATATCGTAATCGATCAAAATTAAGGGAGCGTGTATTTGTAGTTGAACACTACTCCCTGGTGGTGATGTTTGCGAAAACATGCTCCATGTTTCGCCAAAGGTCAATATAATAAAAACAATAATATATAACATGCAATAGCTGTGCTTCTCCAGCTTTTTACACCAAGCACCACCTCAAAATTATTTTTTTACCTTGATGGCGAATGCCATTGCAGCACTAAATAATGATTGTGGGTGTTCTGTATAGTTGCAAACACATATATGGTGCAATTTATTACATTAGTCAGGACAATACACAAGTCCTGTGTTCGTCGTACTAACATGTATCTGTAATTCTTTTTCAATTGTCTGATTTACTGGTTTTATTATTATTTTCTTTATATAATTGCTGGCACCTTGGGGACGACTCCATACCTTTATTTCATTATACTTGTGCAATGATAATAAAAATCCTTCTATTGTATTCTGTTCTATTCCATGACCAACATTAAAATATGGTAAATTTACATGGTGAGCCTGAATCAGGGGTTACTTTTTTTTTTTTTTTTTTTTTTACATAAGAGCTAGCTATATTAATTTTAGGGCCTACCCGTTTGAAACACTCTGAAATAGCAAATTTGCTCAAAGTATAAATTCCCTCTTCGTCATCGTTGCCCCATTGTTTTTCATGAACGGCTTAACTATGTGCTACAATACTGACCTTTGAACTGCACTAGTTGTTTTATTTATGGAAATGGAAAATGGATTTCAAATTGTATTGTCATTGCACATCACAAGTACAGAGCAACAAAAGTAATTTTTACGTTTATGGGATGAAACTGAATGCAGTTATCCCAAAAACGTTTAAAAAAAAAAATAAACAAAATGGACATAAGTGTGTGTGTGTATTTAAAAAAAAGTTGGGACACTATACAAATTTTGAGTAAAAACTGAATGCATTTATGTGGAAGTGCCAAATTTTAATATTTTATTCAGAATAGAACATAGAGAACAGGTCAAAAGTTTAAACTGAGAAAATGTATAATTTTAAGGGAAAACTATGTTGATTTTAAATTCCATGGTGTCAACAAATCTAAAAAAAAATTGGGACAAGGCCATTTTCACCACTGTGAGGCATCCCCTCTTCTGCAAACGTCTGGGGATCGAGGAGACAAGTTTCTCAAGTTTAGAAATAGGAATGCTCTCCCATTCTTGTCTAACACGCGTTAACTGTTCAACTGTCTTGGGCTTTCTTTGTTGCACCTTCCCCTTTATTATGCGCCAAATGTGCTCTATAAGTGAAAAAAGTGGACTGCAGGCTAGCCATTTCAATACCCGGATCCTTTTCCTACATATGTTGTAATTGGTGCTGCATATGGTCTGGCATTATCGTGTTGAGAAATGCAAGATCTTCTCTGAAAGTGATGATGCCTAGTTGGGAGCATATGTTGTTCTTGAATCTGAATATACCTTTCTGCATTGACGATGCCTTTCCAGATGAGGAAGCTGCCCATGCCACACACACTCATGCAACCCTATACGATCACAGATGCAGGCTTATTAAACTGAGTGCTGATAACAACTTGGGTTGTCCTTGTCCTCTTTAGTCAGTCTATCAACCTCGTGATGCTGCACACTAACGCCCATATATATGTCCACATCTACAAGATGTAAGCTCTGTACATATTAGTGCACACACACAAATAAAATTTGGTCTGGTCAGCTTTGCTAAAACCACTCAACCACTTTTCAATTTATTCAGTAGGTTGCTGAGCAATGAAAACCCCACTGGTGTCAATGTGTGTGTGCAAGTAAGAGAAAAATAGAGGTGGAAAAATGTCAATCTGTAGCAACAATTAAAAAAACAAAACAAACAAAAACAAACTAGTAATTGTACATATTTTTATCAATTACAGAGAACTTGGCCTTACTTTGTTGGTGCAAAGAAAGATAAATAAAAGTACTACACTTCATGCTGCAGCAATAAATTTATAATATTTGCATTTAAAAAAAAATATTTCTATAATTTACAGGTCGTATATCTAGTAGTAGTGGTGATGGTTCGAGCTGGCAGCGAACCGGATGGCTGCCCAAAAACATCCCTTTCACCGGCGACCGCTGGACCACTGGATGCTGCGGCAGAGCTGGAGTCAGCCAGCCGTCTTCCTGTAGCTGTTTGTCACAAATGAGCTGTGTTGTGGAATTTTCAGCAATTCGGTAAGATAAATGAAACAGTCTGGAAAACAGTTTATCTTTTGGATTTCTTTATATTTGAAGCTTCATATATACACAAGTCTAACAGAGCAGTCTACAAGAAGAAATGGTCTGTAAGAGAGTGCGCAGTAAGAATCACGGGAAGATTCTTTATGCTGCGTAGTTAGGAATTTGGGAGGAAAAGAGAGGGTCAACTAGGCAAGACGAGCAAGCTTATCAGTCAAGGTCACTTTGATATTGCTTCAAGTACAAGAAATGAAAAGCCCATTGTTAAAGAAAATACAGGTATCCACAATACAGTATAAAGTCATGTTAATACGTGCTAAATAATTATTTTCCTTAAAATGCAGTTTTTTCAGAGGACAGGCCTACCTTAACAATACGCCAAAAAAAAATAGAATAGGGGGGGAACGAAACCCAATATATACAAGTCTAATAAAGCAAAACCATAACACAAATAACAGGAGTAACAACCGGCAAAACAGGAACGGGGGAGAAAAAACATACATAGTGAAACAAACAATATATGTAAGGGAGAACCAAGGCCAATGATACCAGGATAACAACAATGGCCTCCCATACTTAGCAAACAAAACCATTATCGAAAAGGTCGTTAGGGAGCGGAAATGGGAAATCATAGTCTTCACAGGGGGGACAAAACTTGATTCGCAGCTATTGTGGATGCAATACATTTGGAATTTCACCTATTTAAACAGGGCAGCAAGTTAAACGGTACTAATGTATATCTAAATGAACATCTCATCAAAAGAAATGCAGATATTGCAATAAAAGCAAGATTCTTAAGGAAACAGGGAAAGCTGCAGTCAACATGGACACACAACTGTAAAGTATTTGTCAAATTGAATGGAAATCCAGAACAGGCTAAAGTATTATGCATCAGCAGTTTGGAGGAGCTAAATGAAATATAGAAAAGAAACTCCCGGCAAAGATGGGTTTATGGTTAGATGGGTATGTGATCTTTACAATGTTGCAAAATGTGGCTCAAACAAATAATGAAATGCATCATAACAAGGACTAACTCACAGCATCATGGACACAAATCATGACATAAATTGTCAAATCTATGACATGGAAACCGATTTTGTGCGGAACATACTCACAGAAGTGGAATGCAACTATTACTCTATCAAACAGTTTAATACAATGATAGGTAGGGTATCTGATAATGTATTTTCTACCATTCACTTCAATTGTCGAAGTCTTAACCACAAAACAACTATAATTAAAGAGTTTCTTCGTGATCTAGCACAGAAATTAAAAGTGATTGCATTGACGGAAACATGGTTAAAGGAAACTCAATTTAATAATGTATAGATTGAAGGATAGAACATGTACTATGTAAATAGATTAGATAAAACTGGTGGACATGTTGCTCTCTACATCGATACAAGCTTAAATTGCAAAATCATAGAACAGAAAAGTATGAGTATGTGATTAATTTGATGGAAGCACAAACCATAGAAATAATAAATAATAAAATTATATGGGATATATTAATCACTTGTGTATATAGACCGCCTGGGCCAGGAGCTGATTTATTTACTGATGGAATAATTAAAATGTTTGAAGATGTCACAAACAAATCAATAATCGTATGTAGTTATTTCAATATAGATTCGGGCAATACCGCAACCATACCTTCAAGAACTACATGGAAATTGCAGGTCTATGCCCCATGATATCACAACCTATCAGGATCACTACCCACAGTGCTTCAATCCTTGACAATATACAGAGCGTTTTCACGACATGTCATCAGCCGCGTCATCAACCCGGAAGCAACCATCTTGGAAATACTCTGTGTCTGCAATCTGCACCACAACAGACAACTTCGTTGAGAACAATGGTAAACTATTGCCATGTTTTTGGTTGTACAAACAGGTTAGACGGCGAAAAACATTTGGAATATTATTGTTTTCCAAAAGTTATTTTAAAAAAATAAAACTGGGTGATGAATGTTTGAAGTTGTCGGAGGAAAGGAGGCGTCTGTGGTTGGCAAAGCTCAACCAGGATCTACGAGGGAAAAATTTCGATAACATCCGAATTTGTTCGGTACACTTCTTGTCAGGTAAGTGAAATATTTATTGCTGTAGCATAAGGTCTCTAATGTAATGATAATTTTACGAGTAAAAACAGTTTTTTTCCCCCTCCACTTTGTATTCCAGGTAAAAAGTCTCATCTTTACCAAAAGGATAGTCCAGATTGGGTGCCATATGTTGGAATGACAGGGCAGCAAGGTATCTCAGTCAGCAAAGGAAAGGGGAATCGCGCTACAGGCGTCGTGTGAATCAAACACAGCAGAGACTGAGGGCTGAAGCTGTTGCTGCTGGTGCTGATGATGATTCTGCTGTTGCTGGTGATGCTGAGATTGATGAGCCCACCACCAGTGATTATTGCAGCTGTACAGAGACCCAAACTGAATTGACTGGTGATGTCAGTGTGGCTATGACCTCTGAATTTCAGAGACTTAGAACTGAAAACTTTGAATTGAGAGATGATGTTGCACGTTTGTCTACTTCCTATGACCAAAGTGCCTTTGTTGGTAAAGATGAAAAAGTTTTATTTTCCACTGGCCTACCTACATACCAGATAATGTTAGTTCTCTTCACATTCCTCAGTCACCACATCCCTGTAAATAAGTCACTTGACAAGTTTAAAGTATCACTGTTAGTCACACCCACCATAGTGGGGCAAAATTATTTTTATGCATTTGACCCATCCCCCGAGGGAGCGATGAGCAGCAGCAGGAGCCGCGCTCAGTAATCATTTGGTGATCTAACCCCCCAATTCCAACCCTTAATGCTGAGTGTCAAGCAGGGAGGCAACTGAGTCCTAGTTTTATAGTCTTTGGTATGACCCAGCCGGGGACTGTACCCACAACCTCCCAGTCTCAGGGTGGACACTCTACCACTTGGCCACTGAGCTGATTCTGACATTGATGCGTTATAGGCTTAATGTTTTCACAACCTTCTTGTCTTAATGCATTCAATGTATCAATAGCCACTACTTCAAGGATAGTGACCGATGTCATTGATGTCAAAAAAACATGCCAATGCAATTCAGGAAACATTTTGGGAAAAGATGTGCTGGTATTATTGATTGTTTTGAGATTTTTATTGCACGTCCTTCTAACCTTATAGCGAGGGCAGAAACAGGGTCTTTATACAAGCACCATAATACTGTTACATTTTTGATTGGTATTAGTCTTCAGGGCACAGTGTCCTTTATTTCAAATACATGTGGCTTTTTGGAAAAACTACTTCCAGGTGATCTTGTTCTAGCTGATCGTGGCTTCAAAGGAATACAAGACTTATGAAAAAACTAACCAGCTATTCTGTGAAATGGTTAATTTCAACTCTTCCCTGGAAAAAAAAAATTAAACGGCGGAAGGAAATGATAGTTGAATGGAAGTGGACGTGACCCGGAGCGACTTAGCAACTGTTATTTTACAACTGAAAAGTTTTTATTGCTAATAGAGCCATGGAATCTACTACTTCAACCAAAGTTCACCTGTCAGTCGAAGTTGCACATTTAGTCGGGACTCATAGAGCGCGATATTTACTGCAGTTAGTGATCGCTAGTTTGAAAACAGCCCCTTAACTACTGTTGCCTGCTGTTTTTACCAAGTTAAACAAATCACCGACTTTGCCGGAATTCACAGCGCACGTCATATATCATTATGTAATCAATGCCGTCTCTTCTCCTTACACCGGGGCTGATTCAAAAACTTGTCGCTGGCTGAGTCTCTGGGACGAGATGCTACGGTCACACCAGGGGACAATATACCCCGTAATGCAAAGGTAAAACTTGTTTATCATGCTAACTGACTTATTTTTATACAGTCTGTTCTATATTGAAACGCTGTGATGATGTTATGTTATTATGTTTACTAGCATGGAACAAATGACTATCGTAGTGGCAAGCTATGCAGTAATTTCATGAATATGTCTCCGGCTCCAGAGTGAAAAACTCCAAGCACAAAGACAAAATCCCCCATTATTAAACAGTCAAATGCACTGAATAGTTTTGAAGAAGGTACATTTTAAAACTAAGCTGTGTGTTTGTGCAGTTGGAGTGGACGGTAACTATCTGGCTCGTTAATGTGATTTGAAACACGCAATTTGACACCTCTGTTACAATCTTTGTTAGAGTGTATGTTTACTAGTAAAATGTTTGAACATTTATCTAATAATTACAACATTTATCTACTAACCTCGCAAAAAATGATCGCTGCAAATCCGTGAATACTTTGTGGGCTGCCAGTCCTTTCTGTTGATTGCTGCTATCAATCGACGTCGTTCGTCTTCATTAGTAAGTATGTGATAAAAAGCAACATTTGGTTTACTCCTTTGTCTATCTGTACAACCGACAGTACAGCAAGATATGACCATTTTATAAGATAATCGATTAAATAAAGGACTTTACGCTGTATGAGATTCAATGGTTACAATACAGGTAAGTGGCTCTTTTGCTGTCCAGCGTCCCGTAGGGGCGTTCCCATGGGGGCTGTGACATCACATGCAAAAGGTCAATAGCAAAGAAGCACTTCTTCAAAAGCAGTACAGTCACGGAGAACTTGCCAAAGATTTGTATCCAGCCAAAAGCCCGATGAAAGTGGCCGACTCATTCAGCCGGCCGGTGTCTCGACAAAATAGCATAACTGTTAAAGTAGCATACTTTGCACTTCTGTGCATGCGCTGTAGGAAACAGATAATGCGCAGTAAGAACAGGTTGGGTGTTTGGTTGAGTTTAGGGTGAGGCAACAGATAGAGTTTACTATAGGGGTATGCTGATCTGACGAGCTATGCTGATCTGACAGAACAGCGGCCTTTTCTTGCCCATTACGTCAGCAAACTCCCATTGAAATGAACGAAGGCGACTTTCGTTTACGCACTTAAAATGAGTTATAAGTCTTGTATCTCTTTAATATTCAGGCCACTTAAGGTTCTAGAATGGCCAATATACAGATTCCAGCCTTCACACGTTGAAAGTCACAGTTAGCTCCTGTTGACTTGGAAATAACAAGAAAAATTGCTCAAGTCAGGATTCATGTTGAACGTGTGATTGGCTGTGTGCCAGAAATACACTATTTTGGGAGGTACATTGCCAATTCAATGGATTTCTTGATGTGCAAAGATAAAGATGGTTATTGTACCATAGATAAGATTGGACTTGTCTGTTGTACTGGTGTGGACTCGGAAAATGTGGTGAGTTAACAAGTGTGCAGTCTCAAAGGCGAATGACAGCTTATGGATACCAGTCCCCCTTTTTTCCCCTCGCAGGAAGGGGAAGTGGCCATCCCATCAATACAGCATCACCTCCAGGTAGCGTGTGGCATTACCTCCGGAGAGCCCATCGGGTGTGGCGGGAGGCAAGAGCGGCACTTTCATGCACCGCTGACCGCAATCGACAGATCGCTAATCGTCGGCGGCGACCAGTTCCCGACTACCACCCGGGTCAGGAAGTGTGGCTCTCTTTCGGCAGTGCGTTTGCATTGTAGTCAATATACTTTGCGCGGACCGGAACGAAAATGCGTGGGGCAGCGCGGGGAACGCGTTTGGAGCGCTGGGTTGCCATGTGGCGCAGCGAAACCCGCACATTCGTGATGCAAATCTGCACACTCGCAACTTTTTCACTTCACCTCGCAGTAGCCAATCGTTTCGCGTACCGGCTATGTCACACACAGCGTCCTGTCTGTTCTCACCCTGAGCACAACAATACGGCCAGCCGGGACCGAATGGTAAGCAAAAAAGTAGCATACAAGTGCTGGTAAGTGTATTTAATTGCTGTTGAACTGTACCGAAGTAGCAGCAGTGTTTATCATCCATGCCAAAGCTATTTAGCGCAACTGCCGACCGCCGGGTTGCCACTAAAATAGCGGAAGTGCTATAACGTACCTCAAAAAGGGCACTACTGGAGAAAATAGTGCCTCGGCTGTATAGTCCCAGGAAAGAAGTTGAAGTAGTCGGCGGTGCTCTGTTTTTGTTGCCTCGCTAAAGTGATCTATGTTCACCGAGGGACATGCCTCCTGCTCTCCGGTGTGCGCGAATGCATGAATGAGCGGCAATCGTTCCCAAAAACTCTACGCGGTGAAACGCTATCGAAGGAAGCGTTTGAAATGTATCTTCTGCCCAGATTTAGTCATAACTGTTTTAATTTCCTCATTAGAGCTTTGTTCTGCGGATGTATTCTTGTGAGTGTTATCGCAATTTCTGCCAGGTGCAGTCATGACTGAATAACCTCCTCTATTCCTCAAATGGGCTTTGTTCGGTATCTGAATAGTGTCCTTGAATGTTATCGTGTGGGTCCGGTTAACTTTGTGAGCTGTTTACTGGAAACTGTGTGGTACCGCCCTTCAAGATAGTATAAGAATATTGTAAGTCCTCTGTCATCTTCGCACTTGTGAGAGGCTACAGCCATTGTCTGTAACTCACTTGTGCCCGGAATATTCTGTATAAAAGCTTTGAAGGAACTTTTCATCGATCTCCAGCCTGTATTCAGATAACCAACATTCTCACTGCCCGAAAGAAAACGAACACGCGGAGGAAAAGATCTACTCCACAACACGTTCCAGATCGCCTTTTCGGTTTTGGTGTGAATGCAGCATAAGATTGCATTAGCTTGTTTACGTCAATAGCTCCAATAAGGCCGTGCATCCGGGTTACTGCCGAGAACGTGACGTTAGTGAAAACACTATACACAAACATACAGTGCTGCCGCTACCCCTTTGGGTGCCCTAAGCTTAAAAGTGTGATGGTGTCCCCGATTATTATTTTTTTGGGCGGGGTGGGGGCATTTTTCATGCAATGAGAATCATTTGCATGTCTTAAAGACCCAACCCCAACTTTTTGTTGCGCCATGGACTGGTTCAAACAAGTTTTCGCAGACCAGCAATCTTTCGCAATTCACAAAAGATGAATACTTAGTAGTGGCTAAACTGCTAACAGTACATCGGCAGCCTGTGCACATTTTCCACATGTTGCTCCACTAGCTTGTTCTAATGATTCAACAGGATTGTTGTGTTAACTGTGTTTGAGTCCTTACCTTGCACAATGTCTTCATTTACTTCATGAGATACCACCAGAAAAACGACGGGGAAGAACGATCTTGTCAAAACTGTTTCATCTTGGGAAGATGATGCCAAGTCATGGCTGGTTTAGCTGCGCGTTTGGTCATTGTTTACTTCTTGTGTCTTTTTCTTTCTGTTTAGGTCTTCTACTTGCAAATCGCAGAACAGAAGGAAAACCTGCTCTGATTGGCTGATGTTAAGCACATTTCCATCGTATCTGATCACTCACTGATGCTCCCAGCTCCCCACTCCATGTCATTGTGGTATCACAGTTTTTAATCATGTAGCACAGAGCCCTATTTATATTGCCCTTTGGAAAGTAATCAAGAAGAGTGTGGGATATTTTGAGGCTGATTAGTATGCTTCGGAAAAAAAACTAATCTGAGCTTTATGAGAAATTTAGGTTGCCATGTGACTGTTCTGATTTTGGTGCATCTGACAGATTTTTGATCTGGGAAATAAATTCTAAAATGATTCCAAGTATCTCCCCTGCAATGTGCTCACGTAGTATTTATTTCTGTTTGATACGTTGAATTGGTTTTTTTTCTATGTATGTTTGAAATATCCAAATCTGGGAGTGAGAACTGTGGAAGTCATTGAATGCACCAAGAGTTTACTGCCGAATGTGAATGACGTGCTTGGTTTTCCTTTGCTTCTTTCCACGCATCTCTGAATCGTAGAATGTAAACACTTTTTTGTCTAAACCTTGTCTCCCTACCCACAGTTTAACAATCTGTACCCACAGTTTAGCAATCTGTTCCCACAGTTTAGTCATCTGTACCCACAGTTTAGTAATCTGTTCCTACAGTTTAGCAACCTCTACCCACAGTTTAGTAATCTTTTCCCAGTTTACCAAACTGTACCCACAGTTTACTAATCTGTACCCAAAGTTTAGCACGTCAATAACAAACCCAAGAAGAAAACTCAAATATATAGATACAAATTTGATTCATTTGAAACCTCAGATAGTGTTAAGTCTGAAACAGGCGAGAAACTCCATGCCATTGTGATTCTGTGTGTGTATGTGTGTGTGTGTTTTTTTTTAAATGTAGGCAACGAGGAAACCAAAACTAAAAACACTGCCATCTTCAGGCCAGAAAATGAAATTGCGGTTTAGGTTTTGATAATATAGGCTGATACACGGAAGCGCAACACTAGAGTCAACTTCAGCATCACTGCTCATTTAAGTAATCCATCGTTTGTAGATTACATAATTAATCCTCCCGTCAAAATTAACCAATTTCTCCCGTCAGACGAAGCGCTTGTGGAAGCTATACTGAATACTCAGTATAAATTTTCCGATATTGGAGGATCTATGGCGAGAGCCAGAGTGCTTCACAGCTTGTGTCAAAATGGTTTGGCAACACTAATATGGAGTGACGAGTTATTTTGAAAATTCACATCATTTCCATTTAGGTGAATTGCTTGTTGTGCGCTAATGGCGTAGACACCAACAATCAGATTTGTTAACCATTCATCTATTACAACAACTATCAGTGCTCATAAACCCAATCCCCATCACTTCAGTATCCATTAGCACAGTTCACATTACCTCAGTTTTCATGCAATTAATGCCATTAATTGCTATTATATTTCCTACAGTAGTGCTAATTTTCATAACATCACATTACCCACACAATTTTAATGAACTGATTAACTGCATGAGTGTAACACACAAATTTACGTTCAGCAACTTCAGCATATAAAAAAATATATATAAACAATACCCAAATTAATAATACACAAAACTAATGTTACAATTACAGATACATAAAAATACAAATTGGCAACTAAAGCATGTGTAATTGTTCTTAAACCAACACTGTCGCAAGACAGCAGAAAGGCAAAGTGGTTCAAATTACAGTTTTAATTTCGGCCACCAGGGGGGGTTTGTGTGCACATGGAGCCTCAAGAGCAGAACCTTTTTGTGAACCAATTTGATGGAAAGCTTTGAGTGTTCAAAAAACTTGATCTGCCCATCACTACCGTAGTCCTGCAGATTTAGGATGTTTCCCTGCTCCAACGCAGCTGATTACAATGAACAGGATCACTATCAGGCTTATGCAGAGCTTGATGATGAGCTGATCATATATCAGGTGTGTTGAAGAAGGGAAACCTGCAGGGCTCCAGCCTTCGAGGACCAAGTGTGCCCACCCCTGGACTAGACTGATTCGATCATTTCCCATTCATGCTGATGAACATGGATGATGCAGACTGTGCAAGAATGGCTACAAGCAAATGCAAAATACTTTTGTGCTTTACAAATGACAAAAATTGTTTCTTGCACTACCCTGCAAAGAAGTGACATTCAGACATGGCCTTCTCAATTAGGATTTGAGATGTCGGTGTAGCATTATTGGTATTATAGTTTGATGCAAGGGGATCAAAAGTTGTTGTTATTGTTATTATTGTAATTTTGTTCCTACTATTGTAATTTATTGTTTTCAATTTGTTACTCACCAAATTGTTTTTGTTGTTTTTCTGCCACTGTAAAGTATTTTGTAACATTGTTTTGGAACCTGTTATGCAAATATAGTTAGTGTTCATACCAAATTCAGTCTTCAACGTTTTTACCACACCGGGCCAATGTTATAAATCTGCAACATCCCAGAATGCATTATATGTGAAGGTTTAGCTAAAAAAAAAAAAAAAATCAGAATTGCATCCTACTACCCCATATGATAATTTTCCTCAAATAACATATATTTTTTAACCAGACTTCGTTTCCTTTTGAGCTGTTCATTTTTGGAACATAGTTAACTCGCTGTTTAGCTGTTGAAATTTCGGAGCGAGGACAGCATTGTAAAAGGACAATTCCAAATCACCAGAAGAAATTAATCCAATTTTTTATAACTATTATCGCAACCTATACTCAGAAACTAACAAGCCTAACCCTGAGCATATTGAGGCATTCTTCAGTAGCTTAAATATACCTGAGTTAACTACTGAATATAAAGATATGTTAGATGCATCACTTACTATAAGCGAGTTGTACAGTGCTCTAGATAGTATGCCTAATGGCAAAGCACCTGGCCCGGATGGTTATCCAGCTATATTTTTTAAGCACTTCTGGTTAATGCTTGCTCCACTATTCTTAAGAGTAGTAACAGAAATTCAAACTAATGGTTACATACGCCCATACATGAATACAGCAGCAATTAAACTTTTATTAAAGCCAGAAAAAGACCCCAACCTTCCTTCAAGTTACCGTCCGATTTCACTAATTAACACTGATATTAAAATTATCACTAAGGCTTTCACATCTAGACTAGAAACAGTAATCTCGACAATCATTCATAGCGACTAAACAGGCTTTATTAAAGATCGTCACTCTATTAATAATATTAGGAGGCTCTTTAACCTTATTAGCATGTCACAGCGGCATGATAAAAAGGCAGTTATTATATCATTGGATGCAGAAAAAGCTTTCGACAAAGTTAACTGGTCCTTCCTCTTTGCTGTTTTAAATAAATTTGGCTTTGGGAAGTCATTTATTCACTGGGTGTCAGTATTATATGATTCTCCTAAAGCTACAGTTACTACGAATGGGATTATATCTCAGAGTTTTACTCTACAGAGAGGCACAAGACAGGGATGCCCACTGTCCCCTTTATTATTTGCAATATTTATTGAGCCACTTGCATTAGCCATACGCCAGGAAAGAAGGATTCAAGGAATTCACTCTGGGGTAACAGAACATAAAATTAATCTATATGCCGATGATATTTTACTTTATTTAGAAAACCCGGCGATTTCGTTAGGGGAAGTATTTAACTTAATAACTAAATTCTCACAGTTGTCAGATTATTCTATTAACTGGACAAAATCAACACTTCTACCTATTACAGAAAATTAATGGAACCCTGCAAGCCAGGACCCACATTACTCATTTCCTATAGGTAATTTAAAATACTTAGGCATAAAAAATCTCACCTAAATTAACTGATTTAATTCATCTAAACTTTACTCCACTTCTGGATAGCATTTATAGTGACTTGGAGCGCTGGAATAATCTTCCTATTTCTCTAATAGGATGAATAGCCACCATTAAAATGAAAGTTTTACCCAAAATAAACTATTTTTTCTCAATGATTCCATTTAAACCTACGGCTAACTGGTTTCAGTTGTTGGAATTGGCCGTTACAAAATTTTACTGGAATAAAAAAGAAAAGCTAATCTTTGCTTCTTCTTTTTTATTCCAGTCTATCTACTCTTCAGAAAAGTAAATCCAAAGATGGTCTAGAGGCACCAAATTTTATGCACTACTATATAGCTAACCAGCTATAATATATCATTCTATGGACACAACCCAACAGAGATACTAACTGTTGGCTGGAACTAGAACAGAAGGATTGTAATAACCTGAGACTTCTAGATTTACTCTTTATTTCAACATCTATTAAGCGACATAATTGTTTTAAAAACCCAATGATTTCTGCCACCCTGACTGCCTGGTGGAAGGCACTAGAAATTACAAAAACCCAAGTGGAGCCCTGCGGGCTTTCTCCCCTATGGCATAACCCGACTATCAATTTAACAACCAATCATTTTATTTAGGTGTGTGGGAGCAGAAAGGAATTACACATCTCCACCATCTCTTCTCAGATAATATGTTTATTTCATATACATCCTTGCTCCAAAAATACTAAATAAAAAACTTTTTTTTTTTTTACATTATCTGCAAGTTAAAAGTATGATAAAGAAACAAATTTCAACACTTCGGGGTACGCTCCAACCGCCTGTTTAAGCAAAAGATATTACCAAGCTTTATCCGACAACAACAACAAACCTCTCAAAAATATATAAGTTACTTTCATATACTGATGAAATGTCTTTACCCATCTCGAAATGGGAGACAGATTTGTCTATAGCTCCGGAATCTGACTTTTGGATTCAAGTTTGTGAAAACGTATTGAAAATGACAAAACACACAAATTTACAACTTATCCAATATAAAATTATTCATAGAACATACATTACTCAATATATGATGAAGAAAATGGGACTCTCAGACTCCGACATTTGTCTCCAGTGTTTACAAAACACTACAGACACTTATTTTCATGCTTTATGGTTATGCACTCCGGTTATGTATTTCTGGACTAAAGTCTTAGAAAAACTTTCCGCTATCTTGGACTGTAGGATACATTTATCTCCAAACTGTGTTTGCTAGGTGACCTAAAAACAACTGACTTACCACATAAACAATTTCAATCTACACTTGTAGCCCTTACTATCGCAAAAAAAAAACAATTCTTGTTAACTGGAAAAATAAACAAACTCTGAATATCGACCAATGGTCTAACCTCCTCATAAATCACATTTTAATGGAAAAATATCTATATATAAATATATATAAAAATATCTCAAATAAAAAACAAATATCAAAATTTATAGAAACATGGCCTATGTATATAGAATATTTTAACCTAAATCTGGTTACTTAATTCTGCCTGTTAGCGAGAGCCACCACATCGCGATAACTTACATTGATGTTTCTGTATTTGGCAATTTGTAACTAATGGTTGTGTTTTTATAGTCAGGAAACCAGTTGCTGCCAACAGGATCGAGCAGACTACATCAAACGACACTTTAATCACCAACTCCTCAAGATTCACCTCCAATGGGCACTAAGGGTTAATATTCGGATTCACTGCATGCCAGTGGGTTAATTCTGTGTTGTGCCCACTCCGGTGGACCTCCTGGCACCTTGGGCGGGCCCCAGTATCCGGGGGGCGACCCTATCGCCCCGCTGGGCTGGTCCCATATGCCCGCCGGGGTCCCGGTGGGGGTTTGGTGGACGGTTGCGCTTCCTGCCCCCGCCCGGATGGGGGGCGCTGGTCGCTCCTCTTAACTCACTGCACTAGTTTTTCCACAATACACTTTGTTTATAGACATATAGGGCACATAACACACTTTGTGGGGGGGGGGGGTTAGGGTGGAGACACTGTCTTCGCCCTACAACTCCCAACTCGCCATTGGTTGGGGCAGACCGCAGTATAGAGTACTGCGGTCCCCTGTCCGTGTCCCCGCCGCGCCCCCCTTATTTATTTTTTTTAATGCACCACATACACTCACTGACATGCCTGGGAGGCGGGTGGATCGGAGCGTGGGGATATCATTTCCCTCTGCTCCGGTTCACCTGCTCCCAATTTTAATGCACCACACACACACTTGTATATACACTGGGTGGGGTCACATTCAAGGTGTAGGGGTAGAGTTCGCCAGCCGACTGGGTTGGGGTGGATGGGGGGCGGGGGCGTGGGGGGAGCGGGGGCTGTGGACTGGTGGGGTGCCTGGCAGGCCTGCAGTGCC
Organism: Vanacampus margaritifer; assembly: GCF_051991255.1. Lineage (NCBI taxonomy): Eukaryota > Metazoa > Chordata > Actinopteri > Syngnathiformes > Syngnathidae > Vanacampus > Vanacampus margaritifer. Next base: position 3,012,162 of record NC_135437.1, read on the forward strand.
CCGTCCTGCTGCGTTGGGTTGGGGGTGCGAGCCGTGTTGGCGTGGGGGGCGCTCCAGCGCCTGGGTTTGCTCTCCGGCCTGGGTTGTTCCTTGGCGCTGCCATGGCCTG